>NC_090754.1:64573431-64585931 GCF_036898095.1 Palaemon carinicauda
TTGGTGGGAGTATGAATTCTCCGAGACTTACTTACTTTTTTTTTTTTTTTTTTTTTTTTTTTTTTTTTTTTTTTTTAACTGCCCTCTGGGCGATTTTGACTTCGAACGTGTCAAGTTTACGCTAATTTTCAAAGGTCTGAGAGTTTACCAACAATCTGGAGATGATGGAAAAATGAAGAAAAACAGAAGTGTCATTAGAAATGCGGCGAATAGCCACTAAGTCATTAAATCAATTACATAAACTAACTAGAGGCGGACTCAGTAGAGCTCAGAGTTCCGAAGCAGCACTTATTTCCACACTTTTTGCTCAACCTTGACCTTGACCTTTAACCTTAACATGTCTTAATGGGCGTGGATTTACATGCACTCAATTATGAACGAAGATTGAAGTCTCTGTGACAACAATGTGCAAACTTATGGCTGATTACGTGACGTGAATTGGACATTTTGCTTGACCTTTGACCTTGGCCTTCCAAAATTTAGACATTTCCAGTTTTTTACATAGCAGTTAATCCCTGTAAGTTTCATTACTCTACGAATAAAATTGTGGCCGAAAAGCTGGTCACAAACAAACACACACACTCACTTACAGGTGGTAAAACATAACCTCCTTCCAACTTCGTTGGCGTAGGTAATTATTAGACATTGCTATGAGAGAGAGAGAGAGAGAGAGAGGAGAGAGAGAGAGAGAGAGAGAGAGAGAGAGAGAGAGAGAGAGAGAAACGGTGTCCTTCTGAGAATACCATGTAATATTGTTCAGTTTATCATGGGTCATCGGTTTGCCAATATATATGATTTAGTTGAGGCCGTAGTGAAAGGCTTCAATATTATAATGTAATTTTCGCTGAGAGAAGCGAAGAAAATGAAAGAATTTTACAGAGAGAGAGGCTGGTTGGGATTTTTTTGGTTAGAATATTTTTTTTCTTTACATTAAGGAATCAGAATATTTTTCTTATTTGCATTGATGGAAATATTAAGGGGAGATTACATAGGCAAAGAATAATGGTGAACAATCATGAATTAACAGATGATGAGAATTAGGAAGAAATAAAAGTTACTATGAAATAAACAGGAATTAGGAGGAAGAATTTAACTGGGTTAAGAGGCGAAATAAAGAATAAAACAAAAATATGTAAAGAGGAATAATCCATCGGAAAATTAATCATTCAATCAACGAAAAAATTCCGAGTACTAAGTAATTTGATTTCAATTTTTCTTGTATCAAATTCCTTACAATGAAATTGTAAGATTTTGACATTATTTTTTCTCGATCAAAAAATTAATATTCTGTTAATTATAAATATTCGAGGACGCAAATCTACTTAATCAATTGTTTACAGAATTATTTGGTAAATAATCTAATTTGTTTTAATCCAAACCTTTGTATTTCGATATAACATTGGCAATATCCCTGTCCCCCCTTCCGTTTGAAGGAGTCTATGAATGGACGTGGGAACAGTTAATTAACGTATTAATTTTCAAGTTTCTCTCTCTCTCTCTCTCTCTCTCTCTCTCTCTCTCTCTCTCTCTCTCTCTCTCTCTCTCTCTCTCATATATGTGTAATATCAAGCTACCTTCCACCCATAATATCAAATTTTATATAGATTACTGATTCAGCTACTTTCCACCCAACTCTCTCTCTCTCTCCTTTATTCAAGGAGAGAAAATGTAAGTCCTTTCTGTTTAGGAATAAAAAAATAGAATTTTTTTTTCTTTGGTAGCCGAGTGAAGCGTACAGATAAATGTGTTCAAGATTATTGTATCTGGCGTTAGAATGGAAAAAAAATTATATTGTGTGTTTTAGTGAGATTTTAAATTAGATGCAGACTGGTTTTGGAAAACATGAAGGGTTAATTTACTTCTACGCTTGACTGCAAAGATGCGGTACAAAGATAGAGATGGATATTATATTTATTAACTTTCTGGAGTAATAAGAATTGTGAAATGTTGTTTAGGAAGCATCGAGTGTTAGAAATACATAGTTTCCCAAGAATAATTTCAATAATGGTTAAGGGAACAGTTTCCTCAATTATTTTTTACTACAAAGTATGTGAAACAATAAGTTCATGAATATAATAATGAGAAGAGGAGTGACTGGAGGTAAAGTTGATCATTATATGAAGCAGAGGTTAACATAAAAGGGAAGAAAATTGAGAAATTGGTGCTGTGGACTTTATTAAATAATGATTTAGATAAGGAAGAAGGGAGGGCATACAATAAGAAAATGAATGGACTGTGGGCTTAGTAGGGAGTGAATATAGACTTGAAAAAATAGTTAAAAATAAAATAACACAAGTAGTAAGTGCTATGGTGATGAAATAAAAGTATTCTGGAAATCCAAACTTTGATTATGTCGTTGCATTGGCAAGATTTTAGGAAAGAGCATGTGAGGCTATACAATATGTCAAAAGATGGCTAGTAAAATGAACAGACGAGAAGAAATAGATAAAACCCTATAGATAGAATAAGTTGTTTAGTAAAATGAACAGACGAGAAGAAATAGATAAAACCATATAGATAGAATAAGTTGTTTTAAATGGAAATAATAGAGATTAGAAAGTTAATGATCAAATAGTTCTAAGCATAAAAATGAAGGTGGCATGATGCTAACGGATTTGCATGCTCTCTTGAATCAATGGATTGACTATTTTCTAAAAGTTTGATAAAAATGAAGGATGCCAAAGTGGCAGAGCTGACTGACATAAGACTTTAATGGGGTAGTGAAAGGCTGAAAATGATTTTGTTGGTGTGTGACAGGAGCGAGGGAAGAGTTGATGTAAAGGCAGTTAACTCTATTGCAGAGTCAACACTGGTATTTTTATTACTAAAGTTGGCTTTGGCACACCAAAAAAATATAATATAAGGGAAAGATAATAGAGTTTTAATTACCCAGTTACATTCAAGTATTTTTTGTGGAGTCCATTGACAGCTGTAGTATTGAAGAAAATGTAGGTAGTGCATCTTTTTCATTTGTATATGCGTTGCTTGCAGTACATGCATTACAGGTGAATGTAGTGTATATAATAAAAATTATTTAAAGGATTGGAGAATGGGGAGACACCAGTTGTTGTGATTACAAGTGAGATGCTTCAGTACAGTGATGATAATCTAGTTATTAAGTTATGTCTAGATTAGGGAAAGGTTCTAAGGAATATGTTTGATATATCCAATTGTACTTGTGAATATTGTAAAGTACTATCATGAACAAAAGTTCGTTACCTTAGACCTCCAGAGAGTGAACACGAATCGCCTCACTATGAATCACCGAAGCTTTTGAACAAATAAGCCCTGGAAAACCAAATAGAGGGCGCACCGCAAGGACGTTGGACGCAGAGTGGAATAGGAAGTATTTATTTTTCTAAAGCATTGAGGAAACTCTCCATTGTCTGATATCGTTAGAAAGTGATAGATGATTTTGTTGTTTTTGACATTACTGGGTTTGTGTGTAAAATGTGCAGTTAACGAAATATGCTGGATAAATATGAAAATAAAATTATGTTTACGATATCTACATTCTTGAATTGGTATTGTCATATATTATTGTATCTTATCAAAATACATGACCAAACAAGGGTCATTACAAAACATTTGGTTTAAATGTGTACGGAAGTGTTTTATAATCTACAAGTCTTCTATAGCAAAAACAAACTAAATATTTGTAAAAGCAAGTCGGTATTTTTTTTTTCACTTGCGTTATTAATGTAGTAACCATAAACTGCACTTTCATATGCAAATATTCATAGATCTGTCATATTGCGTAATTGGGCCAACATTCTGAGCGAAGGTGGGTGGTATGGGGTATGACACCCAATACCCGTTTTCAGACACTTGGAAAAAACGGATTTTTTTTTAATCTTATATATAAGTCAATATGAAATATGAAGATACTTTCACCATAGGTAAAATTTAGTATCAAGAGAGAAAGGCTGAAAGAGAAGAAAAAATGGTAATGAGGTGACAAATATTCACAAGAGAGAGAGAGAGAGAGAGAGAGAGAGAGAGAGAGAGAGAGAGAGAGAGAGAGAGAGAGAGAGAGAGAGTAGCTTTTAGTTTCTGTTCTACATTAACAACATCGTAAAACAAGCCTCATGATACTACTGTCAGTAGCAAAGCAGATATACTTATTAGTTTCAAGAATAGCTTGACATTTGTTTATGATGCTTTGTTGTCGAAAATTTTTGGCAAAGTAGTTTTCCAGTGCTCTTGTATGAAGAGCTAATGGGAATGCGTTAACGACCTGTTTTTATTGATATTTTACATGCTATTTTAGGAATGCAATTTATCTATCATGGAAAGTCAGTGGCAGGGGTTTTTGCCATTCCAAGACTCATTCTTGTCATATGGAATGGGTTACTAACCACTATTGGAAACCTTTGCGAGTTGGGTTGGCTAGTATATAACCCATCTTAGGGTGCACATTTCAACTCAAACTAATTCTATCAGTCTTTATTTTCACTTCATGGGTCTTATTTTAGATAACAGATATTGTCTAAAGTGTTGTACTCCTGGTCTGTCAATTTTATTACCATCCTTCTTTATTACTTAATATGTATCCTTCTTTTCTTGGAATTAGCGTATTCTTTGAATTTTCTTTCTATTTCACAAAAACAACTAGTAATATTTAAAATGTCTTCTCTTTACAAAATCTAGATAACCTTGACTTAAAGTTATTCTTAAAACCTCTTTATTGTTTTCATACAGTGTGTTAGACAATTCCTGAGCAATTCACAAAGTTAATTGTCTTTTTGTCACTAATTTGATTTTGACATTATCATTATCATTGAAGAACGTAAAATTATTTTTGCTCTGAGCTTTGTATTATGCACGATCTTCCAGAACATTTTGTATTAATTAGTAGTGAAGTAAAAGGGAGTTTACTAAAAATCATATATTTTGTTAATATTTTATTAGTATTTACACAAAATACTTCAGTATGATGTCCAACCTCCATCTGCTTCGATGACCTCACGCAGACGATTGGGTATGGAATCTACAAGATTCATGCAAAGTAGCGGACGTGGACGGACATTCTCCCACAGATCATTGGCTTTAGTTTCTACTGCCTGGTGGGTATGCTGCTCCCCAACGTCCCTTTCCCAAACCATCATCGCCCAAAGGTGTTCAATTGGGTTCAAGTCGCATCCTTTCGATGGCCACTCCAAAACTTTAATTTCAGGACGATCCTGTAGCCAGATACTCACCACGCGGCTGTTATGGATGGGACTTTGATCGTGGACCAACTTTATTAAACCAGGAGCAGGAACTGCTATTGTCCGAACTGTTGGAAGTGTAACACCTTCTCCAGGATTTCGACGTATTTTTCTCCTGTGAAGCGGCCATCGATCTTGACAAGTTTACCAGGACCATATCCCCCAAATCCATCTCCATCCATCTGCCACTTATCGCTCAGTGATGGATGTGATTCTCCTGATAGCGTGTGTTAGGTCACCGCCAACCATGCCTAGCTCGGGCTGCCACTTACTGAAACACCTTCTCATCAGTAAAGATTATATTTCTCCAACAATTTTCGTCATGCGGAAGGTGTTCCAAAGAAAACCCAGGGCGACATTCCTTATGTGCACGGATGAGCATTCCCTTCTATGATGAGATATGACAGTGAATCCTGCTTCATTGAGTCTTCGTCTCAAGGTCATGGGATGGCAGTTTAACCTCAGATTTCTAGTATGCTGAACCGACGTCCTCAAAGGATGCATTTCACAAACTGCTCCAATCTGGGCATCTGTCCTGGGCAAGGTTGCACGTGGCCTTCCACTCTGAGGCCTTGTTTTCACGGAGCCCTCTTCCTCCCACCGAGCGATCCACTTCCTGCCCATTTTAGTGCTTCTCCCAATTCGATGACCAATGTTCGCCGCTGTCAATCCACTTTCTCATAATCCAATTCTTCCTCGTTCAGCTATCACCTCTGTGGAATTTGCGCATCTCTCGGGCATTGCTATTATGGTAGTGATAAATCTATATACACAAATGTATTAGATATGTCAACTTCGTTATCTCAAATACTGGAATAAAAGCATTGTCCATGGAAGGATTTTCAGCGTACAACTTTTCGGAGTCCCGCGTGGCTCTGGTCAATAGCAGTAGAGTGTGCAACAAGACTGGCTGCGGTGTGTCTGAAGTCACCTGCTACGAAAGGTTTACCTTCCACCACCCTCGGTAGTTTCATAAACTTTGGGGCAGATGATCATGTTGATTTAAAAAAAGTGTCAACTCTATAATATTGTTTGTAGATTAAAAGTGTTCATGACCATGACATTCTAAATTACATTAACAATACTCACAATTGGACTTGTTAAAAAAAATATTAATTTCTTAGCTCGTTTACATTGCTGTAACCTTACCACCTATTAAACTGCCAAACAACAATCACTGAGAAGATCGTTTGATTTTTACGTGATTTAGATTGCCACTTTCCCAGTAACATACACTCTTTCATATTTTGTTCCTGTTTTTATTTTTGTGCTCTTAAGGTAATCATCTGACTTTTTTCTATCTTGTTTTAAAATATGGAAATATCATATTTGTGGAAATATCTAAATTTTATATATACTATATTTTGAAAAAAAAAAAAAATAAGTATGGTATTAACTTTAGTTTGGGAAATTCCATTCGGTTGCCATACCTCATATCGCCCACCTTCGCTCAGAATGTTGGCTCAATTACGCAATATGACAGATCTATGAATATTATTCTCATTCTTTCTAAACAAGCTACAACCCCAGTTGGAAATGCAAGATACTATAATCCCTAGGGCTCCAACACGGAAAAATAGCCCAGTGAGGAAAGGAAACAAGGAAATAAATAAATGATGAGAACAAATTAACAATAAATCATTCTAAAAACAGTAACAACGTCAAAACAAATAGGTCATATATAAACTATTAACAACGTCAAAAAAGATATGTCCTATATAAACTATAAAAAGACTCATGTCAGCCTGGTCAAAATAAAAACGTTTGCTGCAACATTGAACTTTTGAAGTTCAACTGATTGAATCACCCGATTAGGAAGATCATTCCACAACTTGGTCACAGCTGGAATAAAACTTTTAGAAAACTGCATAGTATTGAGCCTTAGTTAGAATTAACTACCTGCCTGTTATTACGAAGAGGATAGAATTGTCCAGAGAGATCTGAATGTAAAGGGTGGTCGGAGTTATGAAAATTTTTATGCAACATGCATAATGAACAAATTGAATGACGGTGCCAAAGATTAATATCTAGATCAGGAATAAGATGTTTAATAGACCGCAAGTTTCTCTCCAACAAATTGAGATGAGAATCAGCAGCTGAAGACCAGACTGGAGAACAATACTCAAAACAAGGTAGAATGCAAGAATTAAAACACTTCTTCAAAATAGATTGATCACCGAAAATTTTGTAAGACTTTCTCAATAATGAATATTTGCATAAGAAACTGCAGTTTGTTGTTACTACATTAATAACGCAAGTGAAATAAAAAAAACAAATTGCCGACTTGCTTCTACAAATGTTTATTTTGTTTTTACAATAGAAGACCTGCAGATTATAAAACACTTCCATACACATTTAAACCAAAATATTTTGTAATAACCCTTGGTTGGTTATGTCTCTTAATAAGATACAATAATATATGAAAATACCAATTCAAGAATGTAAATATCGTAAACATAATTGTATTCTCATATTTATCCAGCATATTTCGTTAACTACACATTTTACACACAAACCCAGTAACGTCAAAAACAACAAAATCATCTATCACTTTCTAACAATATCAGATTATGGAGACTTTCCTCAATGCTTTAGAAAAATAAATACTTCCTATTCCTCTCTGCGTCCAACGTCCTTGCGGTGCGCCCTCTATTTGGTTTTCCAGGACTTATTTGTTCAAAAGCTTCGGTGATTCATAGTGAGGCGATTCGTGTTCACTCTCTGGAGGTCTAAGGTAACGAACTTTTGTTCATGATAGTACATAAATCATATATGGTTGGCTCTCCAAATCATTTGGTATTATGTACAGAGTCCCTTTCCTGTCTGGATGGCAAAATCTAGAAACTATTTCATAACAATTTAGGTAATTGTAAATGGTATCTGGTAAATCTGGTAAAAGGTACAAAGAATTATAATTGCATAAAATTATTAATTATATGACTGAATTTGTATGGTTGGATTATGATTTAGGAAGACAAGGGACAGAAGGATTCATTAGGCAAGAACTGTGCAGGCAAAGACAAAACAAATCTTATACAGAAGGTCCTCAGGTTACAAAGGTCTCATCTTATAATGTTTTGTGAATATGAATAAGAAAGGGAAATTTGTTCCAACCTTCATCGTGTGTGTCATTGTTACAATGGCGGGACTTGTTTGTCCAAACGGAGGTACTTGAGCAAAGAAAGTAGTGTTTGAGAGTATGTCAGTTGCCATTACTGCGCCATTCTGGCTTATCGTTGCCTCTGTGCTTGTCCATACACAGCTTGAGATTGTTGTTGCCTTCGTACTTTACTGGTTATTTTTCCCCTAACATTTTCTCTAAATCATTGCTTCCAAGCGTAAGGCAGGCGATGATAGCAGTGCATCAAAGAAAAAGAAAGCCATCACCAGGGAAGTGAAGTTAGATATTGTGAAACAGACTTAGAAAAGGGAGGAATGCTCACAGAAATTGACAGCATACTCAAACGTACCCGCTGGACTATCACTACAATTATCGAGGATGAAAATGGTATCCTTGATCACGTGAAGAAATTTGCTTCTGTGAAATTGACAGTGCCTACAAAGCAGTGGAGTGATCTCATTTTTGAGGATGAGAGATTGTTATTTCTTTTGTTGGAAAACAAAGTCGACAGTGTATCACAGTAAGACTAATCATAGTTCATGTAATTGCAAAACGATTGTTTGATGCATTGAAAAAAGAAAACGGGGAAGGAAATGAAGGTGAAGAATTTATGGCCAGTAGGGTCTGCAGTTGAAGGAGCATGCATCTTATCATGGCGTTAAAGTTCAAGGTGAACCTGCTAGTGGTGATGAGATAGTAGCAAGTAGCCATCCTAATGTGTTGGCTGAGATTTTAGGGGGCGGGGGTTATCTTTCTGAATAGGTTTTTATAGTGGATGAGACAGATATATTTTTAGCTAATTCATACATAGTTTGCCAAGGAGGATAAGTTAGTACCAGGCCATAAGCCCGGCAAGGAGAGACTGACTTTGATTCTTGGGGGCAACTGCTATTTCTAACTGCAAGCTAAAGTCTTTGCTAGTGTATCAGGCTGAGATTCCAAAGGCACCCAATGTGATTTGGAAGTGTCGTTTTGCCGTTATCTGAAGATCCAGCAAAGATGGGTGACAGTCCATGACTTTAAAGATTGGGTTACCAATTTTTTTTTTTTTTTGGGGGGGTGGGGGGGGGGCGGGGGGCTGCAAAATACAGCGATACTCTGCTTCCAAGGATTTGCCCTTTAAAGTTTTTCTAGTGCAGGATAGTGCCCCTGGTCACCCTGCAACATTGAATTACTTCGGTGAAAATATACTGTAATGAATATTTACCTTTCAGCCTATTTTTCTAGGTGTAATTACCTCTTTCAAGGCCTGTTAACTTTGAAAGACGTACTAAATCCTTGGAAGTAACAGAGAACAACGGGGACTTGACTATGAAGGATTTTTAGAAGTCCTGCAGCATCCTTTCAGCTGGGAAGAACATTTTTGATTCTTGGGCTGAAGGGAAGCAGACTAACTTGAATGTTGTATGGGAAAAAAACAGTGTTCTAAATTTATGAATAATTCCCATGGTTTTAAAAAGGCAATTGACTTATGTCACCAAGAAGGTTGTTCAAACGAGTAAGCAGCTTTTTTGAAGGTTGATGCTGATAATTTCACAGAACTACCGGGATCTCTTGTTGAGTAGTTACCTGCTGAGGAACTTATTGAACTGGAGAAGTAGATAACTGAAGAGGATGAGGATGACATACCAACACCAAAGCCCAAGAGATATGCGATCAGTCATGTCAGAATGTTTTATGCTAATACCAGGGTTGAGAACATTTGATGGTAAGGAAGCCACAACTGAGAGGTATAAGATCTGCTGATGGCTCTTTCAAGGGTGTTTAGAATGCACCGGAGATTTAAAGTCACCATACTTTCTATCAGTGTGTGCACAGTTCACATAAGATGTCCAGTCTGCCACTTATATCTTCTATTTTGATGGACACGGAGAAGGAAGATTATGGCCATAATTTAACATTATTGGCCAATGTTCACTGCCATGTAAGTGTTGATTTCCTGACCAGAGATAATCCAATCTAATGTATGAGAAACAGATTGACAAATAGATGGCTGATGTAGAGTTGTTGAATACATCATACCTAGTTGGAGAACCCTCATTCATTGTTGCCGATTATTTCTTCAACAAGAATACCCCATCTATGACACACATTTCCACCCTTTAAAGTATACTTGGCATTAGAATCACAAATTAAGATAAAAAAGGCAGGGACCTGATTGATCACGTCTTGGAGGGCAGTGTGTCTAAGACTTCTTGGATTCCCAGAATGGTCTAAGAGGAAAAGTTCTAAAGTTAAATTCTCCACCAATGACACCTGCAAGAGCTGCTTCCAAAATGTCCACTCTCTATCTTACCACAAAGGGGTGGTGCCACTATGATTAGAGTGGCTCAAGTGTATGCCTAACCTGCTTGATATGACAGAGCATTTCAAGAATACAATTATCCCCACTTTAATCATAGTGGCAGGCAAACTTGACAGAATGCAGAGAGCCCTATCTCTATGAAACCAGCCAACTCCTGGAATTCGAGAATAGTTCCGTGTGGCAATATGGGAATACTGGCACCCCTAGGTGGCCAAACATTATCGGGTAGTTGGCAAGACCACCACAGCTCCTATAATTGATTCTGAAAACAATTCTAATCCCAGATACAATGTCCAGTCAAAAAAAGTGGACAGTGAAATGGGTAAGAGAGTTTTGACAGCAAGGTTAGAGACAGATTGATAAATATGAAGGAGAATGAGGCAGTTATAGGTAATAGAAATAGGATGAGAGAAATTTAAAGTCAAACTGAAGAAGAAATTCCCCAGTTCGAGAGTTCTCTTACCTATCACAAGGCTTCAGCATGGGAGTGATATGTCATGTTGAAGCCCAATGACTACATCAAGGCATTCTCATGTTAAGAGGGGATAAACTTTTGAGAGGCATTAAAAGTTTGATGGAAGGAAGGTGTTTGTCAAAATATGAGTGTTTCAAACAGATCTTGAAGAAAAAGAAGAGTAAATTTCCAAACTAGGCTGGAAAGGTACTTCAAGAAGGTGACAATTCCTGCAACAGATACAGTACCCTGTACCTCAGCTGTTGCTTTATCCCCTCCAGCTCTTTCTGTAATTTTTTACTTATCTTCCCCAGTAGTATCTCCAGCACTTTCTGTAGGCTCCCCAGTCTCAACCTTCATCACTTCTCCAGCTTGCCCTAGTATCTCAAGCAGGTACCTTCTGGAAGTTTTCTATCTAGACTTGTCTGCTCTAGTATCTCCAGCGCCTTCTACAGGTCTCGTGTCTTTCTGGCCCCTGTATCTCTAGTACTTTAAGCAGGTTCTCCTCCCTCATTATATCAAATCCCCTACTACAGGTTCTCTTGCCTCTCTAGATTCCTCATTCCTTTAATTCCGTCTCCCCACCCCTTGCAACATCTTGTATAGTGTGTGTACTAATCATAGGAGTAAAGTAAGGATTTGTATTTTTTCCTAGTCTTGTATTCTGAATTTATGTCTCCCATGGCTTTATTGTTCTAGTTATGACTTTACAGTACAGCACTATGCTTTATTAGCATGGGAGGTAACTTCAGTGCTTACATAATACTTTATTTAAGTTTGTTCCATCTAACATAGAAAATAAACTTGCACTACGGTGGTGTAATGGATCTCCGTTGTAAATCGAGAACACCCTGTAATAGAATTGATAGAGGCTATTAGTAGGGTTTTGAGAATTTCTATTGATAGATAAGTTTTTGTGAAGTATTAAAAGTTTGACGGAATTGTTATAGTACCCTACTGGAAACTTCTCTGCTTGGTGATCTGTCGTATTAGGGTTCGAGTCCCGCTCAAGCTCAATAGTTTCTTGTAGTGCCTGCAACCCTACCATCCTTGTGAGCTCAGGAGGGGGTTTTGGGGGAGTCATAGGTCTACATGCTGATTCATCAGTAGCCATTGCCTGGTTCTCCTAGGTCCTAGCTAGGGTGAAGAGGGGGCTTGGGGTCTTGGCATATGTATATATAGTCAGTCTTTAGGGCAATGTCCTGCTAGGGCATTGTTACTATCCATGGCTGCTGCCATTCATGAGCGACAGTACGAAATCTGTGACGGAATAATGTACTCAGGAGATTTGGTGAGTTATGTATACATGATTCTTCAGCATCTTTGCTATTGAGGGCTGTGAAAAGTAAGAAAAAGATCGTGGATATCACTGCAAAGTGGAGAGATAAGAAAATTAGCGGTGAATGAGAT
>NC_090754.1:64593431-64615931 GCF_036898095.1 Palaemon carinicauda
ATATATGGTGGACCGTATAATTACATACGTTCATGTTATGTTAACCATCTGCTTCTCAGTGAGTGTTTGGAGTGAGGTTGCTACATTCGAGTTTGTTTATGAGTGGAAGTTAAGCACTAGTGCCCCGAACAATAGCTGATCAAAAGTACTTCTGATTTTATGTTTTATATGATGGCTTACGGAATTATTTACAATTATTACTTAATAAGAAAATATACAGACAGGAAGGACGAATATCTTTAATTTTAGTATGTCTTTGTTTCAAGTATCAAGTAATGTTTCAGACAGTTACTATATATAATAGCCACGAAGGCTACTCCCACTGGGTATCATACTTCACTGTTCTTCAGTGTTGTTAATTTCAAATATCTATGTCTTAATCTAATCTTTTTTTCTTTTATTTAGTATTTAAGGGTATTGTATTTCTTATGATCAATAATTGTTAGTGGCAGATTACTAAACAGATGTGAAAGCCATGGATTTGCACTTATATTGTGTAATTACTCTCCAACATACATATTACCCTACCCTCTGCATTGAGTAACATATTTCAATGATTGTAATTATGTCGTTCAAAGTAGGTTTTGTTTAATTATCAAATTCAGTTTCTGAGACTTACGCCAAGTGCAATAACCTCTTATCTTTGCTATAATACTGCCAAGAGCATTCAAATGCTGCCATATCACATTCTAGATCGGAAGGAGTTTTGATTAGTTTGTTTACAACGCGTCACTGTAGCTTCATGTAATTTTCTATCATTAGTGGGACCAGCAGACAACTCACTTCTTGTTATCATTTCTTATGCCGTTTCCCTTTAGAGGACATTGTTCAAAAAAAAAAAAAAAAAAAAAAAAAATCCCTATGTTGTTTACACTCAACTGCTGAATCGTCGATTAAGTCCCTGTGGATATTCGCTTCACACCCATACACAGATGGCTCATCAGCAGTGCATCGAACATTATATAGCTTGGACATACGGTTGCACTTCAGTGCTCTGTTCTTCTAGTACTTCTTGTTGAGCATTTGTCCAACCTTTTCTATGACATGAATTTGACACTTTTTTTTTTTTTTTTTTTTTTTTTTTTAAACAATTGTCCTCCGTTGTTTTCACATGAATGAACCTCATAAGATACACCTATTCATGCATGCATACTTTATATAAAAATTTTATAACTTTTTCTTACACAACTTTACAACGTTACAGTGCGAACAGTACATTTGATCTCGATTCATTTCCATAAGAGAGATTTGATTAAAAAATCCATTTACATACGACCACCTTCATTTCCACAAACAACTCAAGTCTTGCCTATGTTTTTTGCACTATTTACGTTTCTTGCTTTTCAGATTATGTAACTCATCTGTGTTTTCATCTTGTCTGCATCCGTTATATTTACTGCTGTATGTTTATACGGTATGAGAGAGAGAGAGAGAGAGAGAGAGAGAGGAGAGAGAGAGAGAGAGAGAGAGAGAGGAGAGAGAGAGAGAGAGAGAGAGAGAGAGAGAGAGAGTAATGTTTTATATGAAACTTAACTTTCATATCTTTGCATAATAGTTATATGGCCCAAGCTATTCTCTCATAATCAATGATCATCTTCACGATATCACAAAGTAAAAAGCTTTTATTCATTAGCATAGCATATATTACATTTTTTTCTGAGTTTCTGTTGTATACAAAGATTTTTTTTTTTTTTTATAAAAGAAAATAGTTTGTTCAGTTTCAAAGTAAGTTTCAATCAAAATTTCCATTTTACAGTTTATTTCATTTACTTCAATTTGCCTCTCATTCTCTCTTTACTAATAACGATTTAAATTAAATAACAATGAGTATATGTCAATGACTCGTGTGTGACAGCAACAATCTATGTTAAATTTTTTTCTTATTTGGTGGGGGGAATGGAAATTTTTGTTGGGAATGTTTCTGACTAAAGATATCGAAACCATAAGAATCATTAATGTTGATATATCTCCGGAAATAACGGTGTCATTGACCTTAGATGTCAGGATGCGTGAAAACTTTAAATCAATCAATCAGTCAATCTCCGGAAATTAAGTTGGATTGGTCGTTATATCTTGTCTTGACCGGTAAGATTTCGTTTGGAATTTTAACAGCTATTTCATGGTCTATAAAAGATATGTGCTCAGAGAGTTTTGAGGGTGGTGGGAGTATGAATTCTCCGAGACTTTTTTTTTTTTTTTTTTTTTTTTTTTTTACTTCGAACGTGTTAAGTTTACGCTAATTTTCGAAGGTCGGGGAGTTTACGAACAATCTGGAGATGATGGAAAAATGAAGAAAAACAGAAGTGTCATTAGAAATGCGGCGAATAGCCACTAAGTCATTAAATCAATTACATAAACTAACTAGAGGGGGACTCAGTAGAGCTCAGAGTTCCGAAGCAGCACTTATTTCCACACTTTTTGCTCAACCTTGACCTTGACCTTTAACTTTAACATGTCTTAATGGGCGTGGATTTACATGCACTCAAATATGAACCAAGATTGAAGTCTCTGTGACAACGATGTGCAAACTTATGGCTGATTACGTGACGTGAATTGGACATTTGGCTTGACCGTGACCTTGTCCTTTGACATTGGCCTTCCAAAATTTAGACATTTCCAGTTTTTTTACATAGCAGTTAATCCCTGTAAGTTTCATTACTCCACTTACAGGTGGTAAAACATAACCTCCTTCCAACTTCGTTGGCGTAGGTAATTATTAGACATTGCTATGAGAGAGAGAGAGAGAGAGAGAGAGAGAGAGAGAGAGAGAGAGAGAGAGAGAGAGAGAGAGAGAGAGAGAAACGGTGTCCTTCTGAGAATACCATGTAATATTGTTCAGTTTATCATGGGTCATCGGTTTGCCAATATATATGATTTAGTTGAGGCCGTAGTGAAAGGCTTCAATATTATAATGTAATTTTTGCTGAGAGAAGCGAAGAAAATGAAAGAATTTTACAGAGAGAGAGGCTGGTTGGGATTTTTTGGTTAGAATATTTTTTTTTTCTTTTCATTAAGGAATCAGAATATTTTTCTTATTTGCATTGATGGAAATATTAAGGGGAGATTACATAGGCAAAGAATAATGGTGAACAATCATGAATTAACAGATGATGAGAATTAGGAAGAAATAAAAGTTACTATGAAATAAACAGGAATTAGGAGGAAGAATTTAACTGGGTTAAGAGGCGAAATAAAGAATAAAACAAAAATGTGTAAAGAGGAATAATCCATCGGAAAATGAATCATTCAATCAACGAAAAAATTCCGAGTTCTAAGTAATTTGATTTAAATTTTTCTTGTATCAAATTCCTTACAATGAAATTGTAAGATTTTGACATTATTTTTTTTTTTCGATCAAAAAATAAATATTCTGTTAATTATAAATACTCGAGGACGCAAATCTCCTTAATCAATTGTTTACAGAATTATTTGGTAAATAATCTAATTTATTTTTATCCAAACCTTTGTATTTCGATATAACATTGGCAATATCCCTGTCCCCCCTTCCGTTTGAAGGAGTCTATGAATGGACGTGGGAACAGTTAATTAACGTATCAATTTTCAAGTCTCTCTCTCTCTCTCCTCTCTCTCTCTCTCTCTCTCTCTCTCTCTCTCTCTCTCATATGTGTAATATCAAGCTACCTTCCACCCATAATATCAAATTTTATATAGATTACTGATTCAGCTACTTTCCACCCAACTCTCTCTCTCTCTCTCTCTCTCTCTCTCTCTCTCTCTCTCTCTCTCTCTCTCTCTCTCTCTCTCTCTCTCTCTCTCTCTCATATGTGTAATATGAAGACACCTCCCACCCATAATATCAAAATTTATATAGCTTACTGATTCAGGTACTTTTCATCCAAAGTGTCAAAATTTGTGTAGTTGCTGATTAAGCTTCTTTTTCCAAAATTTCAAATTTTGTATATAATGCTGATTAAGCAACTTTCCAGTCAAAGTATCATAATTCATATAAAAGGCTAATTAAACTACTTTTCACCCAAATTATCAAAATTTATATATATTGCTGTTCAGAATTTGGTTATGAAATTGAATCATCGAAATATTTTCGTTTCCGGGTGAATTTTGAAAGAACTAAGGAACTGGCTAATTGTTGTGATTAGTTTTGTTATTTTGATTTCTTTATTGTTGTTGTTATTACTATTAACAATATTATAAGTAATAGCAATGATATTAATGATACTGATTTTAATAATTATTCTTATTTTCATTGGTTGAAAAATTAATTTGCTGACTGTTTTAAGATTGCAATGATAAGTCGAAAGAACTAAGGAACTGGCTAATTGTTGTGATTAGTTTTGTTATTTTGATTTCTTTATTGTTGTTGTTATTACTATTAACAATATTATAAGTAATAGCAATGATATTAATGATACTGATTTTAATAATTATTTATTCTTATTATTTTCATTGGTTGAAAAATTAATTTGCTGACTGTTTTAAGATTGCAATGATAAGTCAAAAATTAAGAATTTCCTAGTAATAATAAACTAATTGTTATGACAGTAATTAAGTAGTGAGGATAATTCGTTGTTGATAAGAATTTTGATAATATTTATAACGTTACTAAAGTAATAATGATGCCAATTAGTATTGATATTGGATGGTGGTGATAAATTCTCATGATCTTATCCCCTTACAAAGATGCATACACTGAAGTGGAACATAACTCTTTAGTGGTGAGAAACCTGTATGGGATACAATTTTCCCTATCTTCACAAGTATATTGGTCGCAACCTGTACATTATGCCATATGGTTTTAGCCAATATTCATCAGTTTCCTTTACAAATCCTTTCAGACTTGGCTTACGCAATCTGTTATGGAAGAAATTGTTCACCAGACAAATCTCTATGCCAGGTAAAATGAGATGGGTACTGCCTTCTCCATAGATGTTTCTGAAAAGATGGTATTTATTGGTATCATAATTTACGTGGATGTTGTATATATGTTTGGCATTAAGGATTACTGGTCACAATGGATGAGGATTAATCAGGTGGTGGATGTAATGTTATCCAAAAGGTTGTGGCTGATATGGTCTCTGATTCACTATATTTTGAATGCCTGGATCACAAAATAACTGATTCTTCAAGATTCGGCCATTCCTCAGTGCAGTGACCAGAGAGTTCCTGAAGATGGTCGATACACCGACACAGTGAGTGGATAAGGTCATGATGGCTTACAAGGTGACCAACGCTGGATCCTTATAGAAATATATTCAAAGCAAGCTTGAAAAATAGGGATACAAGCTGTTTTGCAGGGCAAGCATTGATGGATTCATTTATGACATCCTCCTCCATCTGGAAGAAACAGCTTTCACCAGTCAATCAAAAAGTCTTTGGGAGGAGGAATCTGCCGTTTAGGTCAGCACCAAGACTTTTTATCACTCTTATCAAGACCCTGAAGAAACCATACTAGTCTTCTATGTATGTAGACAACTGCTTTACCAGTATTGGCCTCAAGAATTAAGTTTGATTGCTGATCTGTGGGCACTGCAAGGACCAACAGGATTGGTTAACATCCAATGACATCTGACAGATAACTGGACAAGAAAGCTGTTCCTAGGGGGAAACATTAGGCCCTCTGTTCTGAAGGGATACTTACCATGTGGTGGAATAATAATTGTGTTGTTACCATCCTTTAGTCTGATATTGGAGTGGCCCCTAATGAAGTCAGTCCTTCGTTACAGTAAGCAACAGAACGAAAAGGTAGATGTTCCCTGTTTTAAATGTCATTAAGGAGTACAATAAGAAAATAGGTGGCATCAACTAGAGTGACATGTTGACCCACTTCCACAAGGCTCATATGCTTGTGGTACATCAAGCTCTTTGGATACATCCTGGACTCACACATTTGCAAGGTTTGGCTGCTGTACAAGAGAGACTGCAAGCTGTTGTAGAAGAAGTGCATGCCTCTTAAGACCTTCCTGCTTGACATTTTGTGTTGCAAGAAGTCAGAAGTAACCCGTCTCTGCAGCTTGAGCCATTACCAAGGAGGGGACAGAAATCCATGCCACAAGTCACCCATTGATATGATACCAAGGAGTGTCTTACACCAGTTTTTATTCCCAACAGGCAGACCTTCAAGCTCTGTTCCACGAAGGATGGGACTCCCCATACGCGATGGATATTGCACCATCTGCTAAGTGGCTCTATAATTATCGGACACCAGGAACAGCCTCATCCCCTTCCATACATTTCCAGATAGTGAAGCCAGTTGCTGCAATAATCCCCCTAGCTCCTGACCAAAGTACTGTAGTGCCAGTTGTACCAAGTACATGATCTTTCCTCTTTGGGCAGTTATAACTGCAATCTTTATTTTTGTAACTGTAATGTCCTTTTTCCACTCTACTTGTATATTTTTGTCTTATGCAGTAAGCTAAAAGATTGGTAATAAACAACTAAAATAAGATATTTTAAGAACAGAACAACATTTAGATAGATCTTTCATATATAAACCATAAAAACTGAATAAAATATACAAGAGGAAGAGAAATAAGATAGAATAGTGTAGCCGAATGTACCCTTATGCAAGGGAACTATACCCAAGACAGTTGAAGACCATGGTACAGAGACTATGGCGTTACTCAAAACTAAAGAACATTGAAAGTATCCTAGAAGAGCTGTTTACCACAGCTAAAGAATCTCTTCTACCCTTACCAAGAGGAAAGTAGCCACTGTACAATTACAGTGCAGTAGTTAACCCCTTATGAAGAATTGTTTGGTAATCTCAGTGTTGTCATGTTTATGAGGACAGAGAAGAGTGTGTACAGAATAGGCTAGACTCTTCGGTGTATATGTGGGCAAAGGACATATATATATATATATATATATATATATATATATATATATATATATATATATATATATATATATATATATATATATATATATATACATACATACATACATATTGTATATATATATATATATATATATATATATATATATATATATATATATATATATATATATATATATATCATCATCATCATCTCCTCCTACGCCTATTGACGCAAAGGGCCTCTGTTAGATTTCGGAAGTAGTCTCTATTCATCATCTACTTCGCGCTTCAGAGTCCTTAGCCATGTAGGCCTGGGTCTTCTAATTCTTCTAGTGCCTTGTGGAGGCCAGCTGAACATACGGTGAACTAATCTCTCTTGGGGAGCGCGAAGAACATGCCCAAACCATCTCCATCTACCTCGCATTATGATCTCATCCACATATGGCACTCAAATAATCTCTTATTGTTTCATTTCTAATCCTGTCCTGCCATTTAACTCCCAGTATCCTTCCGAGGGCTTTATTCTCAAATCTACCAAATCTATTGGAGATTGTTTCATTGTCATACCATGACTCATGTCCATAGAGTAACACCGATCTCACTAAACTAAAGTATAGTCAGATTTTTTTATGCAATTTCAGGTGATTTGATTTCCAAATTTTACTTAACCTAGCCATTGTCCGATTTTCTTTTTTCAATCTTTCACTAAATTCTGAAGACCCTGTATTAGAGATCATAGTTCCTAAATACTTAAATGATTCTACCTCATTAATCCTTTCTCCTTTACTGATATTTCATCTTCCATTGTATACTCCGTTCTCATCTGTCTTTCTTTTATTTATCTTCAGCAAATCCTGTGGTGTTCTGCTAACAAGAACAACATAATCAGCATACTCTAGGTTTACTAGATTCCTATCACCAATCCAGTCCAATCCTTCTCCACCATCTCTTGACTGTTCTACACATTACAAAGTCCATGAGGATGATAAACAATATAGGTGACAACACATTGCCTTGGAGTTCCTCACTGTTCACTGGAAACTCACTTGATAAGACTCCATTAATACTATTTATGTATATTAAATAAATAAAAGTGTATATATATATATATATATATATATATATATATATATATGTATATATATATATATATATATATATCCCCATTCTTAATCATACGGCTTTTTCTTCTTTGAGTATAAAACACCTTGAGATAGCAGCCTTCTGGTTTCTCAGCAAGTCCTTAGGAAAAAAAGTGTTTGCCTCTGTTCATTGTAGATGCTTTTATTCATGAGTGGTACGGGATTGAATGTAGTTACAGAAATGTGCTCCCTAACTCTACTAACTTCTTGGCATATATATATATGTGTGTGTATATATATATATATATATATATGTATATATATATATATATATATATATATATATATATATGTATATATATATATATATATATATATATATATATATATTTATATGTATATACACATATATTTATATATATTTATTTATTTTATGTATATATTTATATACATATATTCATATATACACATTTATATACATAGATTCACATATGTATATATATATATATACATATATTAAACAGAAATTTTTAAAATTATTAAATGATTATATCTGTATATTATGCGGCATTTCCTTTCTTTCTAGACAGGTATACCAAACATGACTTTTTATCCGAGATGCAAAAAGTGGGAAGGCATTACTGGAAAGTCTTTCCATCTTCTTTCCGCCCCTTCCCTGGACTCTTGTTAGCCTTCCATTATACCTTAACTTTTTCTTCACATTGCAACAGCGAGGATTTCCACTGTGTTGTATATGGCTGCTGAATGGCCTCTCTAGCTCATTGCCCGGGATTTGGTCCAAAGTCCTAAACCCAATGTAATTTTGAACCACATCCTGAAGTGTTTACGCCCTCCGTGTGTCCTTACCCAGTTTATGTTTTTTTATTTTATTATCCTGGAATATTTTACCCATCTTAGCCTTTCTAAAGCCATCTCGTCCCATTTCTTAATTAATTTTACGTTCCCTTTATCTTTTTAACCAAGCCCATTTCAGATATCTTCCCACTAAAGAAAGAGGAAAAAGAAAATGCCTGAAACACCGCTAGCAACGGAGTTTATCTTGGAGTAAGCTTATCGGGCTAGAGCGAAAACCTCCATTTGAAACGAGAACGCTGGGTACATCCACACTTGAAAGAAAAGAAAATATTGGACCCTTGTTATTCAGTAGTTTGTGATCATACTTTTAAGATTGATTGGTAAAAAACTTTTGATATTGCGATACGTACTGGGAGTGACAGGTTGTTTGTCAATGAAAATGTTTTATTCTTTGGAGTAGATATCTCTCTCTCTCTCTCTCTCTCTCTCTCTCTCTCTCTCTCTCTCTCTCTCTCTCTCTCTCTCTCTCTCTCTCTCTCTCTTAATTTATGCCGAGTGGAAAATGTTCTTGTTTTGGGGATTTTGATATGTTTAATTTTTTTTATTAAAAACTGGTATCGTTAAAAAAATTTCATGTTTAATACCTCCTAAAATAATCTTTGGATTTTTGTTGTTGTTGATTTTAATAAAAAGAAGTTAATTTCTGTTTGTTATGCTTTGTAACATTATAATGAGGATCCCATACTCAAAGCGAATTATTAATAATATCGCCGTAATTTTAACATTATAACCAGGATTACATGCTCAGTTCAGGTGTTAAAACCTCCGTGCTTCTCAGGAATACATCGAGGATTTCATACTCAGAGCAGTCTTTAATCCACTGTGTGCTTTTCATTAACATGACGACGATTTTATATTCAGAGAAAGATGTTAAAACCTTGCTCTGTTTGTCAGAAATAAGACAACATTTCATACTCGGAACAGTTTGTGCTTTTCAACAGTATAACTAGGATTTCTTAATCAGAGTAAGGTGAAGAAACACCTCTGTATTTTTCAGCAATATAACTAAGACTTCATATTCAGATTTTAAGGTTTTAAAACTTCCTTGAGCTTTTTAGAAATATTACTTTGCTCTAACAATCTCAGGTACTTTCTATCATTATAACTAAGATTGGGTACTCGAAACTGGATGTGGACACCCATACCCTGCTTTGTAAGGTTGAAAGCAGAATTGCTAAATCAGAAAATGGTGTTAACACTGGACTGATTACCTAGAGTAAAATAGGTTCGCAGCCTTAACGCACTTGACCGGCAAAGAATTAACTTTAAAATTATCACTGTAAACTCATATAAATCATGTCCGTTTTGAAATATTGCCTAATGTATCGGCTATACTTGTTATCTTTTGAGTACGAAAGGAGAAGTGAGTTTTTCTTCTGTCAAAACAAAATCAAGAAATCAGTCCTTGAAATTATCTGGTTACCAAATTTTATTCTTGACTAAAATAAACATGAAGCTGAACTATATTTAAGGAGAGTGATTTTCATGGAATTAAAACTTACATATTTCAAATATTCGTGTCATCTACATTTTCACTCAAATTTTTAATTTGGGAAACAGTTCGATAATATATCATATTGAAGCTATCATAGTTTCACGACAAAATAGTCTATGAATGCAGAATGAACTCAGTACCATGATTGAAATTTTTTGCTTGTGGAAATTCAAGCAATTGCAAAAATAATAGTATATATGGCCTGTTATTTAAATTGTATCTACAAAGGTAGGCGAGACAGCTAGATATTCCCCCCCCCCTCAAATAATTTATGAAGGGAATTTCCAGTTTACAGTATGACTGATTGATTGATTGTTCAGTTTTCCTGATTCTATATCTGCTACATATAACTTCACTTAGATCATGTACCAGGCATTGTGTAATTCCAACTTAAGACAGCCCAACAAGGCCCACGAGGACTGCACAATATGGTATGGTATAATCAACATACATATACAGTCTGGTGGACATATTCGTGGAGATTACAGGTAACTGTATATACCTTTTTTGCCTAGATGCTTTTTTATCATTCGATCTAAATGTTTATTAAATATTATAACACTTATGTTCAACTGACTCCACTCAAGGGATATTGAAGTAAGTAAAAATTCAGCAATTTAATTATATATCCTTATAATAATATTTTTTTTTCTTCAAATAAAATTGCACAAAAATGTGCTGCTCTGGAGTATAAAGGTATTTTGAACAGAATCAGCCCCTTGTAGTTTTCATCTAGAAGAGATATAGACAGTTTTCCGATTGGGTCCAGCAGTCATTTTGGAGAAAATCTTCCATACTAGAAATGTGAACCCAAGATAGAAATCATCCCTAGATATCATATTATCATTTTATCATTGTTTGAGGGTAAGTCGGGCACGCTGTTCTGTCGTGTTTCTCTTCCTCTTGCTTTGTTAAAGTTTTTTCATAGTTTTTATAGGAGATATTTATTTTAATGTTGATACTCTTAAAAATTTTATTTTTCCTTGTTTCCTTTCCTCACTGGGTTATTTTCCCTGTTGGAACCCCTGGGCTTATAGCATCCTGCTTTTCCAACTAGGGTTGTAGCTTAGCAAGTAATAATGATAAGGAAGAGAACAGCTGTATACACTTCAGTGCCACAGTCATCCTCTATAAAACATTAACTACCAAGAGTGGTGGTTATGGACTATCAGTGTTCCTTAGTGTCAGAGGACTTGCTGTTTCAGTTTTTGTATTATTATTATTATTATTATTATTATTATTATTATTATTATTATTATTATTATTATTATTATTATTACGTGCTAAGCTACAACCCTAGTTGGAAAAGCTGGGCGCTACAAGCCAAAGGGGCTCCAACAGGGAAAATAGTCTAGTGAGGAAAGGAAAATTAAAATAACATCTCATATATAAGCTATAAGAACTTTTAACAAAACAAGAGGAAGAAAAATAAGATAGAATGGTGTGCCCTAGCAAGAGAACTCTAACCCAAGACAGTGGAACACCATGGTACAGAGGCTATGGCACAACCCAAGACTAGAGAACAATGGTTTAATTTTGGAGTGTGTCCTTCTCCTAGAAGATCTGCCTACCATAGCTAAAGAGCCTCTTCTACCCTTACCAAGAGGAAAGTAGCCACTGAACAATTACAGTGCAGTAACCCCTTTGGTGAAGAAGAATTGTTTAGTAATCTCAGTGTTGTCAGGTGTATGAGGACAGAGGAGAATATGTAAAAAATAGGCCAGACTACTCGGTGTATGTGTAGGCAAAGGGAAAATGAACCGTAATCAGAGAGAAGGAACCAATATACAGTATTACTGTCTGGCCAGTGAAAAGACCCCATAACTCTCTAGCGGTAGTATCTCAAACAAAAGAGTTTTCGAAAATACATAATGACGTATTCGAGTTTCAAAAATCTATAATAACAGTCTAGAAATGATGAAATGTAAGGAAAATATATTGAAAAGTTAATAAGTTCAGATGATATCGAAAAGAAAATTTTGCGTCACAAACATTTTCAGACTTTGAAGGAAGGACGGACAGCATATAAAGATTGCAACTTTTATTCGTTTACTTTTATTTTATGTTTATTTTTATTGCTATTTTCTCAGTGTTTAGTGATTATATGATTTTAGAAAGTTTAATGTGTTCATTTTCTGAATTATAATTTTATTTTGGTCTTTGACATTTTCCTTCAAGTGAAGCATTATCTCGAATTTGATTTTACTTTTATTCAAGATATTTTTAACAAGATTTTTATGTCAAATCGTAAATTTTGAATTGTGTAGTCTGCTTTGGTTGGGGTTTTCTCTGCATTTTCTTTTTTTTTATTGACGTGATTCTTTATTGAATCACTAATGGAATTTCCGATTTTATTGCTGGCAATTTTTCACATATGTCAGAATGCAGAGGTTTCCATTTTTTTTTTTTTCGTTTTCCCATTTTTCCTCGAAAATTGGAAAACGTTTCTGTTTTAAACTATATTTTGCTTGGGATTTCCAATTCCATAAGAATGGATGGGTTTGTTATTAGGATGATAATATAACTGGTGTTATCAAAATCTCTCTCTCTCTCTCTCTCTCTCTCTCTCTCTCTCTCTCTCTCTCTCTCTCTCTCTATGGTAAGCGTGATCAGCCCTAAATCTGAGTGGCCAGTGATTGGGGCTCGAATCGGACATTCATTCGTTCAGATTATCCGGCATATACAGCCGAGCGGAGGCTCTTGACAAAATGCCATAGCCCCCATAGGTGCACACAAAGTGTGCTCTAGTTTAGCAACTGCTCCACACAAGGAGTTTAACTGCAGAAGTCAATCTTTTTTCTTATAAGAGGATCATTAGCTGAACAGAACACTTTTCATAACGAACTAGTTTCTCTCGGCACAACCAAGCTCAGGACTCGGAAGGTTGGCGCAGCTGCTCATCCCTGAGAGCGTGACAGCTAGGGCCCCCCAAAATAAACATGCCCAAATTGGAGCCGAAAGGAAGAGATTTAGTTGTAGAGGAAGTTTTATAGTAAAAAGTCCCAGCAAACAGAAGAGACTGGGAGAGGAGGGAAGAAATTTTAGTAGGAGAGATCAGAAGTTCAAAGCATAAAAGCTTATTGCTGCTCTATGGGAAAGGAAGCTATGGAGGAAAAGAGGAATTGAAAATAAAAGGAGGGAATTTGTAGCAAGGAACAAATTTTGGAAACCTGGTAGATAACTAAGGGGATAAGTTTATCTAGGGGCAAGGATTCTGCTTGATGAGCAAGGTTACAGGTGGTTGGAGAAGGATTTGGATTGGATGGGGTGGAGAAGGACTGGAGAAAGGTAAGGGTTCTGGTATGGTGGTGATGGCTGAATCAGGAGAGGAAACAAGAACAGGATTGGCGGAAGGCTGGCCAGTGCTCCATGTGTGTGGGTCTCTCTCCAGCTTGGGCTGTGATCTTGTTTTTGTGGTCGGTAGGGCGGTCATTGATGCCTCTATCCCCTTCAGATGCTCAGGACACCACCTGCTCCAAGCATGATGGGGAAGGGCACAGTTGGGACATTTCAGAACGGTCTCTCTCCCTTCCTTATGTGCATCAATATAGGCCTGTGTGGGATGCCTTTGTCGGAAGACACCACAGACGGCTGGGCTCCTGCCATCTGCTTTGTAATGACCAAAGTGCTGGCTGTTGCAGCATCTCACTGGATCAGGTGAGAAGTCCTCTTTGAGGAAGGTTCCCCATATACCTAGATCTATGGTCATTGGAATAGGTCCGATGAAGGTACAGGTGACTTTCTTAGTGTGCATGTCCATGCTGCCCTTGCGGCTTTCAGTGGTGGTGATGTTGCTGCAATTGGTGCAGAAGTCGAATGACATTTTCACTAGGTACCTGCAGACTACAGCCCTCCTCAACTTCTTTGAAGGATCCAGGAAGATCAGGAAGGCTTCTCTCTGGAAAAGGCTGGCACTCTCTTGATCCTTGGGGGTGACCATTATGTCTCCCCTGAGGTTTGCTCTGGCTGTGACTTTCACTGATAGATTTGAAGCTGTGATGGCAGCTACTGCTGTGTATGATGAGACTTCGCCCATGGCAGGCAGCTTAAATCTGTGAAGTTGTCTGGGATCCGCTGATGTGGGTTGCAGAGCTAGACTGGTCACTCAGGCTGGTGGAGCATGGCAGATGCCTCAGCCAGGAGCTGAGTTAGGCACCCGGTACAGTTTCATTCAGGTGAATGACTGTCTGGAACGGTGTTTGTACAGGAGCTGGAACAGTGGACGGAGCACCTGCTGGAACAGTGGACGGGGCAGTAGCCGGAATGGTGGCTGGAACTGGAGCTGGATCAGTGGCAGGAACAGGACTTGTAACAGTGGCTGGAACAGTGGCAGGAACAGGAGTTGGAGCAGTGGCTGGAACGGCTGCAGGAGGGTCCTGAGGAGACAGGACTTGACTGGTGGCAGGTGGGTTCTTGGGCTTTCCCTTCTTCTTCTTAGAAGCAGGGAGACCCACAGGAGCAGAGTTAGGGACAGTGGAAGGTATAGGATTTTGGATAGGAAGAGGGGAAGGTGAACAATTCTGGACTGGAGCAGTGGCTGGGAACTTCTTTGGAGTTGGTGGGTTGAACATTGTTGGCTCTGGGCTTTCCAGTCTTCTCAAGGTATAGGAGGTCATAGAACAGGTTACATGCGTGTCATCTACACCAAATTCGATGATAAGCAGCACCATAATCGTAGTAGTCTCGAAAGTCATTAGCTCTATAGCTCTATAATAAACAGTAAGGAAGCAGACCTCCCTATCCTTTATAGTAGGCTTTGCACTGGAAGCATGTTTTTTGCTCGGTGACAGAGATTCTGACTGTGGATATCTTTCTGCTGGTAAGAAGACCTACAGATGAACGTCCGGATGTAGGCGCCTATCTGAGATTCGACAGTCAAAGGTAGAGCTGAAAATTTCAACAAACCAGAAGACTGGACTCGGAGTTGTAATTCTCAGCTAGCTGAAAAAAGCGGCTAGCTATTATTGTCAGTGGGCAGCGCTAATCTCGGTAAGAGCTATGCTGGTATGTTTGGTCGGCTTGGGAGCCGAGTCCGATTTCAACAAATCGGATTAGAAGAGAAGGAAAATGAGTATCCCTGTTCCGTCAAAAAAGCACACCATCAACACGGGATGAGAACTCCGACGATGCAATAATGGCTCACCCTTCTCTTCAATTGCATCGTTCCCTCGGCCCCTAGCTACACCCACTTTTTCGCCTTCTAATTTACTTAATCTTTCTGCTTTCTTTCTAATGTCTTGTGGTCTAACCCCTATGTATTTTGTTTATAGGGGGGGGGGGGTCATTTGCCCCAAATTCATACGATCCAAATAACTCTCTCTCTCTCTCTCTCTCTCTCTCTCTCTCCTCTCTCTCTCTCTCTCTCTCTCTCTCTCTCTCTCTCTCTCTCTCTCCATAGGTCCTGGCAGTTAATCAGCTCGGCTTATCAATGAAAGGGCTTAGGTTTGATCTCTGAACTAAGAAAAACTGACATGAACACAGTATTTTCAACTTATTAGTCTACATGTAGTTGGCCGAATCCCCATTGGTAAGAGAGAGAGAGAGAGAGAGAGAGAGAGAGAGAGAGAGAGAGAGAGAGAGAGAGAGAGAGAGAGAGAGAGAGAGAGAGAGAATTAGTTCTGGATGACTGCATTGCCCGAGTTCGTATTTATTACCTTTTATCTTTTAATACTATCATTTCAACACGGCTTAGTGCAGCTTCGATAAGGATTGATAACATGCCAAGTGCTGCTGTTTAGCTGCAGAAGACATTTAAGATAATTTGCTGAATTTCTGTGTATGTCTGAGCGAGACTAATTGTAGGATTTTTGGAGCAATTATGCTTTCAGTGGCAGGAATGGAATTTACTCTCTCTCTCTCTCTCTCTCTCTCTCTCTCTCTCTCTCTCTCTCTCTCTCTCTCTCTCTCTCTCTCTCTCTCTTGCTGCATTGGTTAGCATGCACGAAATTTAAGTCTTGTTAATAAAAGGCATCCGTTAGTAATTAGGCTGTAGATAATTTAATTATCATTTTGGCGATTGCAAACACGGGCAGTGTCAATTACAGACAAAGCCTTTGCTTCAGAGAACCTAGTGGCATAATCCACAACTGTTAGGATATATCAGGATTCGTTTGGCGATTGAGATTCAAATGGGCCAACATGATCCACAAATTACACTAGGCATTTTTCCTATGTCTCTTGAGCAACCCAATGAAACTTATTCAAGATTATTACAGTAGATATATAAATTTACAAAGATCATATTTGGCCGAATAGCAAGACAACTAGACTTTATTCACCAAAGAGAGTAGGCGTACTTTAGAAAATGGTATTCAACTATTGACCACAATGTAATTGCCCACATCAATGTAATTGCCCACTTAATGCGAAAATCAGCAGAGTATGACAAACCACTATATGTAGCATTTATAGACTATGGGAAAACTTGGATTCTGTCAAAACCTCAGTCCTCTAAAAGCAAGGAATAGATAAGTCTAGTATTGGAACACTAGAAGATATCTATTCTGGAAGTATTGCAATCCTAAAACTGCATAAAGGTAGTGAGAAAATTTTAATTGAGAAAGGGATTTGAAATTGAGAGACGGTTCGAGAATGGCGCAAAGCTAAGTCTTTTTTATCATTGTGTGTCCATGAGAGAGAGAGAGAGAGAGAGAGAGAGAAGAGAGAGGAGAGAGAGAGAGAGAGAGAGAGAGAGAGAGAGAGAGAGAGAGAGAGAGAGAGAGAATTGTAACTCAAAAATTCCTTTCAATCTACAGTTCAATTCTTTACCTTGGAATATTGCTTTTATTCACAGCGTGTGTAGATGAAGTTTTTAAGAATTTAGATTGTGAAGATGTTAGAATTAACAATAATGAGGAATAAATATTTCGTGAATCATTGAAGGAATTTGAACAGAGAAAGCAGAAATGTAGGATATCCTGTTCGTCATTCTGGTTGCGTACTTTTGTCGACTTATTCGAGGTATGAAAAAAAATCATCTCTCTACCTTACTCCTTAATCTTCTTTTGAATCAAGTTTGTCAATCTTGGTTGAATTTAAGACATGGATTGTTATTGCGAAACAAAATTTTGCAGAGTAGCTTCCCGGTTAGTATCGATTGGAACCAAATATGCAGACAGTAGTTATTGAAATTGCATATTGGCTTTTTGTGTGATGATTTTGGATGCAAAATGGAAAATTCGCAGAATTTACCTTCAAAAACCTCGAGGAAGTAAACTGTAATCATGAAAATTGAATCTAACATTAGCCCTTTGCCATTGTTATTATTTATATCGTGGACCCAGTGTTCGCGGAAAATTACACCACATTTCTTACCTCCTGTTCAGGAAGGTCCCTACCCCTTGAACTCTTTTATTTAAAATTGGCCGCCGCTAGCTGCTATGAACTGTAAAGCTTCTGATGTACTGTAGTTCATGTCTGATGCAAATACAGTGTTCTTTTGCAAGTTTGCCGTCTCTTACAATGTCTTCCTTATTCAATAACTATTATTTCCAGTTCGTCCTACATTTTGAATTTCATGTTAACATGTTTTGGGAAAACATTAGTTTTTCCTAAGGGCGAATGTCAATGTTTTCAATACATAATGGCTGTTTTCATATTCTAACGACAACGTTGTACCAGAGTTCTCGATTGTTGATAGAACAAATAGTCGACGAAAACTTTAGGTTTTCAGACAAAACTTTCTATGCAAGGAGTCTATTTATGATAATAGAAATTAATTGTAATCGCCATATCACACAAAAAAAAAAAAATCTTACAAAAATTATATTGAGTAGGATGATTTATAAAAAGATTCTACATTGATATATTCGTGTAAATACCTTACCTTTGCTATGTTTTGAAGTGATGTATATGTGATTTTGCAATGTGTTAACTTGTAAATCGTCCAAACTCAAAATTAAACTCAATATGTTTGGTTTCTGATCAAAGACAACGTTGCCTAACGTTTGTTTACCACTAACATAAGTGATTCATATCAGCCAATCTTCTCAGAACCCAGGGAAAACAGGAAATTAATGAGTAATACAGATTTATTTTGGCTTTACCTCGAAACTCATTAAACTATCAGTTGAAGATTTTTAATTGAGTGATAGCAAATTATCTGAAGACACAATAACCGATGTCGATTATGTAAAGATCTATTTTAACGATTTTAAAGGAAACTGGAAAAATAAAAGGTATATTTTCCATTTTAAGTTTGCTGTCAGTCTTTAGCACTCAACTGCTTCAGTTTTCCCCTGACTAATTGGAAGTTCTCTTTCTTCGTGAATAACATGCCAATCTTTTCCCCACGTTCCAACTAAAATACTCTTCCCAGCTTGGTGAGTTCAATTAGTAGTTTCCAATTACATCCTTTCCTTTAGATACTCCTTAATGTTCTAATTACATTATCATATCAATACATTTTAGGCGATTGACAAACGTTTAGTAATATAGTGACGTTGATTGCTGAAATTAGGTTGGTTTAATTGTACGTATTCTTCTTCACATGTTCCTGCTAAAGTAGTGAAAATAATAATAATAATGATAATAATAATAATATTAATAATAATAATAATAACAAATTGGTAATAAAAGCTAATGGTAGACGTTCAGATGAAATAGTCATAACTGAATTCCTTTTGCTGATACCTAATCTTACGAATAATCTACCACGTCTCTGTTGTTCATAGTTTTCCGTAGTATCGCTATGCATTTCCCTAAGATACTCTTCACCTCGGATGGTATGTAATTAGAAAAGGGGATGAGGTGGAGAGGGTTGAATCTGTGTGTATGCACATTTATCTAAATATTTAGACGTCAATTTTGAGGGATCGGGTACACTAGTAAGCAATTAAAGTAACAACAATGATAACAGTAACAACTGTAGTTTGTTTTTGTTACATAGTTTGAGAAGTTGCTTATGAATCTTCCATGTGTTGTTATCATCATCATCATCATTATTATTATTATTATAATTATTATTATTATTATTATTATTATTATTATTAATTGCTAAGCTATAACCCTAGTTGGAAAAGCATAATGCTATAAGCCTAGGCGTTCCAACAGGGAAAATAGCCCAGTGAGGGAAGGAAACAAGGAAAAATTAATTATTTAAAGAAGAGTAACATTAAAATAAATATCTTCTATAAATTGTAAAAACTTTTAACAAAACAAGAGGAAGAGGAATAGTGTGCTCGATTGTACCCATAATCAAGAGAACTCTAACCCAAGACAGTGAAAGACCATGTTACAGAGGCTGTGGCACCTCCAAGACTAGAGAACAATGGTTTGATTGTGGAATACCCTTCTCCTAGAAGAGCTGCTTAGCATAGCTAAAGAGTCCCTTCCACCGTTACCTAGAGGAAAGTAGCCACTGAACAATTACAGTGCAGTAATTAACCCTTTGAGTAAAGAAGAATTGTTTGGTAACCTCAGTGTTGTCAGGTTTACGACAACAGAGGAGAATATGTAAAGAATAGGCCAGACTATTCTGTGTGTGTGCGTGTGTGTAGGCAAGGCAGAGGGAAAATGAACCGTAACCAAAGGGAAGGATTCAATGTAGTACTATCTGGCCAGTCAAAGGGCCCCATAACTCTCTAGCGGTAGTATCTCAATGGTTGGCTGGTGCCCTGGCCAACCAACTACCCACTACCTATTACGTATTAGTAGTGATTATGGGATTTTAGCTTCGGCAAAATTGTCCGAACTTCTAATGATCATTTGCAAGTTTCTTTATAGCTTGATCATCTTGGTACTGTACATTTTCTTTCGAGATAATAATTTCCAGGTATTGATTGCTTATAGAGTTGATCATCTACTGCTAGATACGGACATTCTTTGTTACTAGAACAATGTAATCAAATGTAATTATATGTAGTAGGTTGAGATACTACCGCTGAAGAGTTATGGGGTCCTTTGACTGGCCAGGCAGTACTACATTGAATTCTTCTCTCTGGTTACAGCTCATTTTCCCTTTCTCTATAGATACACCGAATTGTCTCGACTATTCTCTACATATTCTCCTCTGTCCTCATGCACCGGACAGCACTGAGATTACCAAACAGTTCTTCTTCACCCAAGGGCTTAACTATTGCACTGTAATTGTTCAGTGGCTACTTTCCTCTTGGTAAAGGTAAAAGAGAGACTCTATCTATGGTAAGCAGTTCCTGTAGAAGGGCACTCCAAAATCAAACCATTGTTCTCTAGTCTTGAGTAATTCCATAGCCTTTGTACCATGTACTTCCACTGTCTTGAGTTAGAGCTCTCTTGCTTGAGGGTGCACTCGGGCACATTATTCTATCTTATTTCTCTTCCTCTTGTTTTTTAGAATTGTTAAAATAGTTAGTATGGGAGATGTTTATTTAAATGTTACCGTTCTTAAAATCTATTTTTCCGTATTTCTTTTACTCACTGGGCTATTTTCCTTGTTGGAGCCCCTTGGCTTATAGCATCCTACTTTTCCAACTAGGGGTTCAGATTAGCAATTAATAATAATAATAATAATAATAATAATAATAATAATAATAATAATATGTATGGATCAACAAACTCTTTGTTATTGTTTAAACTTCAAAAGTTCAAACTTGCAGCGAATGTTATCATGTTGAACAGGCTAACATGCATCATTTCATAGTTTTTATGTTGTTACTTCTCTTAAAATATTTTATATCAATTGTTCATTACTTGCCCTATAACATGTATATTTTTTTTCTTTTCCTTTCTGGGCTATTTTTCCCTGTAGGAGTTCTTGGGCTTATAGCATCCTGCTTTTCTGAGTATGGTTGTAGTTTAGATAATAATAATAATAATAATAATAATAATAATAATAATAATAATAATGCGAACAGAAAAAAAGCAGTTTAACAACATCGTGAGTCTACATAAAAAGTTCGTGAAAAACCAGTCTTAGGAGCTATTTACAGTATTTTCATTGTCCTAATAATAAACATATACAAAACAATTTTGATACCAATAACACACCATAGGGTGAATTTCATAAGTTATGGAATAAACTAAAAAATAATGTTGCAAACACTTGAAACAGTTTCAGTGGAAAGCTTGAAGTTTCATTATTCAAAGTTGGCTTTGAGGTCTTAATCCGTAGACTTTATGCAATTCCAATTTCAAATTGTTAGTTACCTCTAAATGCAATGGAAAATTTCCCTCAAAGCCAACTTTGAATAATAAAACTTTAAGCTTTCCTCTGAAACGGTTTTAAGTGTCTGTAACATTATTTCTTTAGTTTATTCCACATATAGAATTTACCCCATGTTGTGTTATTGTTATCAAAATAGTTTTTTAAAATATGTTAGTTATTAGGGCAGTGGAAATACTGTAACTAGCTCTTAAGACTGGTTTTTCACGTATTTTTTATGTACACTTACGATATTATGAAAAAAAAAAAAATTCTGCTCTCATCTTATGTATTTATTCCCATTATTTGATAACGTAAAGAAATTAATAATAATAATAATAATAATAATAATAATAATAAGGATGATGATGATGATGATGATTATTAAAATGGTGATTTACCATTTCAGTGAATTAACTCTCACAGAGCTGGCTGTGTTATTAATCCATTTTCTATCAAATGTAATTGTAGTCTACAGTTCTGTTACTCATGAAACTTTAGTATTCGATGTGTTTTGGCCATCAAATTATTATTATTATTATTATTATTATTATTATTATTATTATTATTATAACTATAGTTATATAACCACTCAGGGGAGGCCAAGTTGTTTGAGATAGATGGGAGATAAAATTAAATAGACAAAAATTAACTGACCTTTTTTTTTTATTATTTTCAAGGCCTACTTGTATTATTACCCCTTCTGGTTTTCATATATAGGCCTAAGCTGGATAAGGACTATAGTTCAACTATCCCATGAATTGGCCTATATTATTATTAGTATTACTTGCTAAGCTGCAACCCCAGTTGGCAAAGCAGGATGCTGTAAGCCCTAGAGCTCCAACAGGGAAAAATATCCCTGTGAGGAAAGGAAATAAGGAAATAAAATACAAGAGAAGTAATGAACAATTTATATTTTTTTATTAGTTAAAAATTATGTAAATTTAGGCTAAGCATGCATGCGATATTGATAATATGCTCCTTGGAGCACTAAAAGGAAATACAAGGATTTCTTAAATTTGTTTTCCAATTTAGTGCATCGCCATAAGAAAAGAAAAAAGGAAAAGAAGTCATTTTACCTTTTTTTCTTCCTTTTTGAACATTTCTGAGATGGAGGCGACTTTTTTTCTAA
>NC_090754.1:64623431-64628431 GCF_036898095.1 Palaemon carinicauda
CGTTGCAATTTAGTGAAGAGTAAGGAAAAAGATTCATTCTGGTCAGTAAGGGGATCGAACCCTCGACATCCGCGTTATTAGCACGGCGCTCTAACCAACTGAGCTAACAGGCCTCTTACTCAGATAGTTATTGTGCAAGATTTTCTGATGAATTGTGTTCTCATCAAGAGGAAGTAAAAGGTTTACACTCTGGCACGTAAGGGGATCGAACCCTCGACATCCGCGTTATTAGCACGGCACTCTAACCAACTGAGCTAACAGGCCACTTGCTCTGATAGTTATTGTGCAAGATTTTCTGATGAATTGTGTTCTCATCAAGAGGAAGTAAAAGGTTTACACTCTGGCGCGTAAGGGGATCGAACCCTCGACATCCGCGTTATTAGCACGGCGCTCTAACCAACTGAGCTAACAGGCCACTTACTCTGGTAGTTATTGTGCAAGATTTTCTGATGAATTGGGTTCTCATCAAGAGGAAGTAAAAGGTTTACACTCTAGGCCGTAAGGGGATCGAACCCTCGACATCCGCGTTATTAGCACGGCGCTCTAACCAACTGAGCTAACAGGCCACTTACTCTGATAGTTATTGTGCAAGATTTTCTGATGAATTGTGTTCTCATCAAGAGGAAGTAAAAGGTTTACACTCTGGCCCGTAAGAGGATCGAACCCTCGACATCCGCGTTATTAGCACGGCGCTCTAACCAACTGAGCTAACAGGCCACTTGCTCTGATAGTTATTGTGCAAGATTTTCTGATGAATTGTGTTCTCATCAAGAGGAAGTAAAAGGTTTACACTCTGGCCCGTAAGGGGATCGAACCCTCGACATCCGCGTTATTAGCACGGCGCTCTAACCAACTGAGCTAACAGGCCACTTGCTCTGATAGTTATTGTGCAAGATTTTCTGATGAATTGTGTTCTCATCAAGAGGAAGTAAAAGGTCTACACTCTGGCCCGTAAGGGGATCGAACCCTCGACATCCGCGTTATTAGCACGGCGCTCTAACCAACTGAGCTAACAGGCCACTTGCTCTGATAGTTATTGTGCAAGATTTTCTGATGAATTGTGTTCTCATCAAGAGGAAGTAAAAGGTCTACACTCTGGCCCGTAAGGGGATCGAACCCTCGACATCCGCGTTATTAGCACGGCGCTCTAACCAACTGAGCTAACAGGCCACTTGCTCTGATAGTTATTGTGCAAGATTTTCTGATGAATTGTGTTCTCATCAAGAGGAAGCAAAAGGTCTACACTCTGGCCCGTAAGGGGATCGAACCCTCGACATCCGCGTTATTAGCACGGCGCTCTAACCAACTGAGCTAACAGGCCACTTGCTCTGATAGTTATTGTGCAAGATTTTCTGATGAATTGTGTTCTCATCAAGAGGAAGCAAAAGGTCTACACTCTGGCCCGTAAGGGGATCGAACCCTCGACATCCGCGTTATTAGCACGGCGCTCTAACCAACTGAGCTAACAGGCCACTTGCTCTGATAGTTATTGTGCAAGATTTTCTGATGAATTGTGTTCTCATCAAGAGGAAGCAAAAGGTCTACACTCTGGCCCGTAAGGGGATCGAACCCTCGACATCCGCGTTATTAGCACGGCGCTCTAACCAACTGAGCTAACAGGCCACTTGCTCTGATAGTTATTGTGCAAGATTTTCTGATGAATTGTGTTCTCATCAAGAGGAAGCAAAAGGTCTACACTCTGGCCCGTAAGGGGATCGAACCCTCGACATCCGCGTTATTAGCACGGCGCTCTAACCAACTGAGCTAACAGGCCACTTGCTCTGATAGTTATTGTGCAAGATTTTCTGATGAATTGTGTTCTCATCAAGAGGAAGCAAAAGGTCTACACTCTGGCCCGTAAGGGGATCGAACCCTCGACATCCGCGTTATTAGCACGGCGCTCTAACCAACTGAGCTAACAGGCCACTTGCTCTGATAGTTATTGTGCAAGATTTTCTGATGAATTGTGTTCTCATCAAGAGGAAGCAAAAGGTCTACACTCTGGCCCGTAAGGGGATCGAACCCTCGACATCCGCGTTATTAGCACGGCGCTCTAACCAACTGAGCTAACAGGCCACTTGCTCTGATAGTTATTGTGCAAGATTTTCTGATGAATTGTGTTCTCATCAAGAGGAAGCAAAAGGTCTACACTCTGGCCCGTAAGGGGATCGAACCCTCGACATCCGCGTTATTAGCACGGCGCTCTAACCAACTGAGCTAACAGGCCACTTGCTCTGATAGTTATTGTGCAAGATTTTCTGATGAATTGTGTTCTCATCAAGAGGAAGCAAAAGGTCTACACTCTGGCCCGTAAGGGGATCGAACCCTCGACATCCGCGTTATTAGCACGGCGCTCTAACCAACTGAGCTAACAGGCCACTTGCTCTGATAGTTATTGTGCAAGATTTTCTGATGAATTGTGTTCTCATCAAGAGGAAGTAAAAGGTCTACACTCTGGCCCGTAAGGGGATCGAACCCTCGACATCCGCGTTATTAGCACGGCGCTCTAACCAACTGAGCTAACAGGCCACTTGCTCTGATAGTTATTGTGCAAGATTTTCTGATGAATTGTGTTCTCATCAAGAGGAAGTAAAAGGTCTACACTCTGGCCCGTAAGGGGATCGAACCCTCGACATCCGCGTTATTAGCACGGCGCTCTAACCAACTGAGCTAACAGGCCACTTGCTCTGATAGTTATTGTGCAAGATTTTCTGATGAATTGTGTTCTCATCAAGAGGAAGTAAAAGGTCTACACTCTGGCCCGTAAGGGGATCGAACCCTCGACATCCGCGTTATTAGCACGGCGCTCTAACCAACTGAGCTAACAGGCCACTTGCTCTGATAGTTATTGTGCAAGATTTTCTGATGAATTGTGTTCTCATCAAGAGGAAGTAAAAGGTCTACACTCTGGCCCGTAAGGGGATCGAACCCTCGACATCCGCGTTATTAGCACGGCGCTCTAACCAACTGAGCTAACAGGCCACTTGCTCTGATAGTTATTGTGCAAGATTTTCTGATGAATTGTGTTCTCATCAAGAGGAAGTAGAAGGTCTACACTCTGGCCCGTAAGGGGATCGAACCCTCGACATCCGCGTTATTAGCACGGCGCTCTAACCAACTGAGCTAACAGGCCACTTGCTCTGATAGTTATTGTGCAAGATTTTCTGATGAATTGTGTTCTCATCAAGAGGAAATAAAAGGTCTACACTCTGGCCCGTAAGGGGATCGAACCCTCGACATCCGCGTTATTAGCACGGCGCTCTAACCAACTGAGCTAACAGGCCACTTGCTCTGATAGTTATTGTGCAAGATTTTCTGATGAATTGTGTTCTCATCAAGAGGAAGTAAAAGGTTTACACTCTGGCCCGTAAGGGGATCGAACCCTCGACATCCGCGTTATTAGCACGGCGCTCTAACCAACTGAGCTAACAGGCCACTTGCTCTGATAGTTATTGTGCAAGATTTTCTGATGAATTGTGTTCTCATCAAGAGGAAGTAAAAGGTCTACACTCTGGCCCGTAAGGGGATCGAACCCTCGACATCCGCGTTATTAGCACGGCGCTCTAACCAACTGAGCTAACAGGCCACTTGCTCTGATAGTTATTGTGCAAGATTTTCTGATGAATTGTGTTCTCATCAAGAGGAAGTAAAAGGTCTACACTCTGGCCCGTAAGGGGATCGAACCCTCGACATCCGCGTTATTAGCACGGCGCTCTAACCAACTGAGCTAACAGGCCACTTGCTCTGATAGTTATTGTGCAAGATTTTCTGATGAATTGTGTTCTCATCAAGAGGAAGTAAAAGGTCTACACTCTGGCCCGTAAGGGGATCGAACCCTCGACATCCGCGTTATTAGCACGGCGCTCTAACCAACTGAGCTAACAGGCCACTTGCTCTGATAGTTATTGTGCAAGATTTTCTGATGAATTGTGTTCTCATCAAGAGGAAGTAAAAGGTCTACACTCTGGCCCGTAAGGGGATCGAACCCTCGACATCCGCGTTATTAGCACGGCGCTCTAACCAACTGAGCTAACAGGCCACTTGCTCTGATAGTTATTGTGCAAGATTTTCTGATGAATTGTGTTCTCATCAAGAGGAAGTAAAAGGTCTACACTCTGGCCCGTAAGGGGATCGAACCCTCGACATCCGCGTTATTAGCACGGCGCTCTAACCAACTGAGCTAACAGGCCACTTGCTCTGATAGTTATTGTGCAAGATTTTCTGATGAATTGTGTTCTCATCAAGAGGAAGTAAAAGGTCTACACTCTGGCCCGTAAGGGGATCGAACCCTCGACATCCGCGTTATTAGCACGGCGCTCTAACCAACTGAGCTAACAGGCCACTTGCTCTGATAGTTATTGTGCAAGATTTTCTGATGAATTGTGTTCTCATCAAGAGGAAGTAAAAGGTCTACACTCTGGCCCGTAAGGGGATCGAACCCTCGACATCCGCGTTATTAGCACGGCGCTCTAACCAACTGAGCTAACAGGCCACTTGCTCTGATAGTTATTGTGCAAGATTTTCTGATGAATTGTGTTCTCATCAAGAGGAAGTAAAAGGTCTACACTCTGGCCCGTAAGGGGATCGAACCCTCGACATCCGCGTTATTAGCACGGCGCTCTAACCAACTGAGCTAACAGGCCACTTGCTCTGATAGTTATTGTGCAAGATTTTCTGATGAATTGTGTTCTCATCAAGAGGAAGTAAAAGGTCTACACTCTGGCCCGTAAGGGGATCGAACCCTCGACATCCGCGTTATTAGCACGGCGCTCTAACCAACTGAGCTAACAGGCCACTTGCTCTGATAGTTATTGTGCAAGATTTTCTGATGAATTGTGTTCTCATCAAGAGGAAGTAAAAGGTCTACACTCTGGCCCGTAAGGGGATCGAACCCTCGACATCCGCGTTATTAGCACGGCGCTCTAACCAACTGAGCTAACAGGCCACTTGCTCTGATAGTTATTGTGCAAGATTTCTGATGAATTGTGTTCTCATCAAGA
>NC_090754.1:64640931-64683431 GCF_036898095.1 Palaemon carinicauda
GCAAATCTTGCCAAATTGTTAACACAGTAAGTGGCCTGTTAGCTCAGTTGGTTAGAGCGCCGTGCTAATAACGCGGATGTCGAGGGTTCGATCCCCTTACGGGCCAGAGTGTAGAGGTTTTTCCTTAATCTTACAGAAATGACAATGCATAAGAAAATCTTGCCAAATTGTTAACACAGTAAGTGGCCTGTTAGCTCAGTTGGTTAGAGCGCCGTGCTAATAACGCGGATGTCGAGGGTTCGATCCCCTTACGGGCCAGAGTGTAGAGGTTTTTCCTTAATCTTACAGAAATGACAATGCATAAGAAAATCTTGCAAAATTGTTAACACAGTAAGTGGCCTGTTAGCTCAGTTGGTTAGAGCGCCGTGCTAATAACGCGGATGTCGAGGGTTCAATCCCCTTACGGGCCAGAGTGTAGAGGTTTTTCCTTAATCTTACAGAAATGACAATGCATAAGAAAATCTTGCAAAATTGTTAACACAGTAAGTGGCCTGTTAGCTCAGTTGGTTAGAGCGCCGTGCTAATAACGCGGATGTCGAGGGTTCGATCCCTTTACGGGCCAGAGTGTAGAGGTTTTTCCTTAATCTTAGAGAAATGACAATGCATAAGAAAATTTTGCAAAATTGTTAACACAGTAAGTGGCCTGTTAGCTCAGTTGGTTAGAGCGCCGTGCTAATAACGCGGATGTCGAGGGTTCGATCCCCTTATGGGCCAGAGTGTAGAGGTTTTTCCTTAATCTTACAGAAATGACAATGCATAAGAAAATCTTGCAAAATTGTTAACACAGTAAGTGGCCTGTTAGCTCAGTTGGTTAGAGCGCCGTGCTAATAACGCGGATGTCGAGGGTTCGATCCCCTTACGGGCAAGAGTGTAGAGGTTTTTCCTTAATCTTAAAGAAATGACAATGCATAAGAAAATCTTGCAAAATTGTTAACACAGTAAGTGGCCTGTTAGCTCAGTTGGTTAGAGCGCCGTGCTAATAACGCGGATGTCGAGGGTTCGATCCCCTTACGGGCCAGAGTGTAGAGGTTTTTCCTTAATTTTACAGAAATGACAATGCATAAGAAAATCTTGCAAAATTGTTAACACAGTAAGTGGCCTGTTAGCTCAGTTGGTTAGAGCGCCGTGCTAATAACGCGGATGTCGAGGGTTCGATCCCCTTACGGGCCAGAGTGTAGAGGTTTTTCCTTAATCTTACAGAAATGACAATGCATAAGAAAATCTTGCAAAATTGTTAACACAGAAAGTGGCCTGTTAGCTCAGTTGGTTAGAGCGCCGTGCTAATAACGCGGATGTCGAGGGTTCGATCCCCTTACGGGCCAGCGTGTAGAGGTTTTTCCTTAATCTTACAGAAATGACAATGCATAAGAAAATCTTGCAAAATTGTTAACACAGAAAGTGGCCTGTTAGCTCAGTTGGTTAGAGCGCCGTGCTAATAACGCGGATGTCGAGGGTTCGATCCCCTTACGGGCCAGAGTGTAGAGGTTTTTCCTTAATCTTACAGAAATGACAATGCATAAGAAAATCTTGCAAAATTGTTAACACAGAAAGTGGCCTGTTAGCTCAGTTGGTTAGAGCGCCGTGCTAATAACGCGGATGTCGAGGGTTCGATCCCCTTACGGGCCAGAGTGTAGAGGTTTTTCCTTAATCTTAGAGAAATGACAATGCATAAGAAAATCTTGCAAAATTGTTAACACAGTAAGTGGCCTGTTAGCTCAGTTGGTTAGAGCGCCGTGCTAATAACGCGGATGTCGAGGGTTCGATCCCCTTACGGGCCAGAGTGTAGAGGTTTTTCCTTAATCTTACAGAAATGACAATGCATAAGAAAATCTTGCAAAATTGTTAACACAGTAAGTGGCCTGTTAGCTCAGTTGGTTAGAGCGCCGTGCTAATAATGCGGATGTCGAGGGTTCGATCCCCTTACGGGCCAGAGTGTAGAGGTTTTTCCTTAATCTTACAGAAATGACAATGCATAAGAAAATCTTGCAAAATTGTTAACACAGAAAGTGGCCTGTTAGCTCAGTTGGTTAGAGCGCCGTGCTAATAACGCGGATGTCGAGGGTTCGATCCCCTTACGGGCCAGAGTGTAGAGGCTTTTCCTTAATCTTACAGAAATGACAATGCATAAGAAAATCTTGCAAAATTGTTAACACAGTAAGTGGCCTGTTAGCTCAGTTGGTTAGAGCGCCGTGCTAATAACGCGGATGTCGAGGGCTCGATCCCCTTACGGGCCAGAGTGTAGAGGCTTTTCCTTAATCTTACAGAAATGACAATGCATAAGAAAATCTTGCAAAATTGTTAACACAGTAAGTGGCCTGTTAGCTCAGTTGGTTAGAGCGCCGTGCTAATAACGCGGATGTCGAGGGTTCGATCCCCTTACGGGCCAGAGTGTAGAGGTTTTTCCTTAATCTTACAGAAATGACAATGCATAAGAAAATCTTGCAAAATTGTTAACACAGTAAGTGGCCTGTTAGCTCAGTTGGTTAGAGCGCCGTGCTAATAACGCGGATGTCGAGGGTTCGATCCCCTTACGGGCCAGAGTGTAGAGGTTTTTCCTTAATCTTACAGAAATGACAATGCATAAGAAAATCTTGCAAAATTGTTAACACAGTAAGTGGCCTGTTAGCTCAGTTGGTTAGAGCGCCGTGCTAATAACGCGGATGTCGAGGGTTCGATCCCCTTACGGGCCAGAGTGTAGAGGTTTTTCCTTAATCTTACAGAAATGACAATGCATAAGAAAATCTTGCAAAATTGTTAACACAGAAAGTGGCCTGTTAGCTCAGTTGGTTAGAGCGCCGTGCTAATAACGCGGATGTCGAGGGTTCGATCCCCTTACGGGCCAGAGTGTAGAGGCTTTTCCTTAATCTTACAGAAATGACAATACATAAGAAAATCTTGCAAAATTGTTAACACAGTAAGTGGCCTGTTAGCTCAGTTGGTTAGAGCGCCGTGCTAATAACGCGGATGTCGAGGGTTCGATCCCTTTACGGGCCAGAGTGTAGAGGTTTTTCCTTAATCTTACAGAAATGACAATGCATAAGAAAATCTTGCAAAATTGTTAACACAGTAAGTGGCCTGTTAGCTCAGTTGGTTAGAGCGCCGTGCTAATAACGCGGATGTCGAGGGTTCGATCCCCCTACGGGCCAGAGTGTAGAGGTTTTTCCTTAATCTTACAGAAATGACAATGCATAAGAAAATCTTGCAAAATTGTTAACACAGTAAGTGGCCTGTTAGCTCAGTTGGTTAGAGCGCCGTGCTAATAACGCGGATGTCGAGGGTTCGATCCCCTTACGGGCCAGAGTGTAGAGGTTTTTCCTTAATCTTACAGAAATGACAATGCATAAGAAAATCTTGCAAAATTGTTAACACAGTAAGTGGCCTGTTAGCTCAGTTGGTTAGAGCGCCGTGCTAATAACGCGGATGTCGAGGGTTCGATCCCCTTACGGGCCAGAGTGTAGAGGTTTTTCCTTAATCTCACAGAAATGACAATGCATAAGAAAATCTTGCAAAATTGTTAACACAGTAAGTGGCCTGTTAGCTCAGTTGGTTAGAGCGCTGTGCTAATAACGCGGATGTCGAGGGTTCGATCCCCTTACGGGCCAGAGTGTAGAGGTTTTTCCTTAATCTCACAGAAATGACAATGCATAAGAAAATCTTGCAAAATTGTTAACACAGTAAGTGGCCTGTTAGCTCAGTTGGTTAGAGCGCCGTGCTAATAACGCGGATGTCGAGGGTTCGATCCCCTTACGGGCCAGAGTGTAGAGGTTTTTCCTTAATCTTAGAGAAATGACAATGCATAAGAAAATCTTGCAAAATTGTTAACACAGTAAGTGGCCTGTTAGCTCAGTTGGTTAGAGCGCCGTGCTAATAACGCGGATGTCGAGGGTTCGATCCCCTTACGGGCCAGAGTGTAAAGGTTTTTCCTTAATCTTAGAGAAATGACAATGCATAAGAAAATCTTGCAAAATTGTTAACACAGAAAGTGGCCTGTTAGCTAAGTTGGTTAGAGCGCCGTGCTAATAACGCGGATGTCGAGGGTTCGATCCCCTTACGGGCCAGAGTGTAGAGGTTTTTCCTTAATCTTAGAGAAATGACAATGCATAAGAAAATCTTGCAAAATTGTTAACACAGTAAGTGGCCTGTTAGCTCAGTTGGTTAGAGCGCCGTGCTAATAACGCGGATGTCGAGGGTTCGATCCCCTTACGGGCCAGAGTGTAGAGGTTTTTCCTTAATCTTAGAGAAATGACAATGCATAAGAAAATCTTGCAAAATTGTTAACACAGTAAGTGGCCTGTTAGCTCAGTTGGTTAGAGCGCCGTGCTAATAACGCGGATGTCGAGGGTTCGATCCCCTTACGGGCCAGAGTGTAGAGGTTTTTCCTTAATCTTACAGAAATGACAATGCATAAGAAAATCTTGCAAAATTGTTAACACAGTAAGTGGCCTGTTAGCTCAGTTGGTTAGAGCGCCGTGCTAATAACGCGGATGTCGAGGGTTCGATCCCCTTACGGGCCAGAGTGTAGAGGTTTTTCCTTAATCTTACAGAAATGACAATGCATAAGAAAATCTTACAAAATTGTTAACAAAGTAAGTGGCCTGTTAGTTCAGTTGGTTAGAGCGCCGTGCTAATAACGCGGATGTCGAGGGTTCGATCCCCTTACGGGCCAGAGTGTAGAGGTTTTTCCTTAATCTTACAGAAATGACAATGCATAAGAAAATCTTGCAAAATTGTTAACACAGTAAGTGGCCTGTTAGCTCAGTTGGTTAGAGTGCCGTGCTAATAACGCGGATGTCGAGGGTTCGATCCCCTTACGGGCCAGAGTGTAGAGGTTTTTCCTTAATCTTACAGAAATGACAATGCATAAGAAAATCTTGCAAAATTGTTAACACAGTAAGTGGCCTGTTAGTTCAGTTGGTTAGAGCGCCGTGCTAATAACGCGGATGTCGAGGGTTCGATCCCCTTACGGGCCAGAGTGTAGAGGTTTTTCCTTAATCTTACAGAAATGACAATGCATAAGAAAATCTTACAAAATTGTTAACAAAGTAAGTGGCCTGTTAGTTCAGTTGGTTAGAGCGCCGTGCTAATAACGCGGATGTCGAGGGTTCGATCCCCTTACGGGCCAGAGTGTAGAGGTTTTTCCTTAATCTTACAGAAATGACAATGCATAAGAAAATCTTGCAAAATTGTTAACACAGTAAGTGGCCTGTTAGCTCAGTTGGTTAGAGCGCCGTGCTAATAACGCGGATGTCGAGGGTTCGATCCCCTTACGGGCCAGAGTGTAGAGGTTTTTCCTTACTCTTGGAGAAATGACAATGCATAAGAAATTCTGGCAAAATTGTTAACACAGTAAGTGGCCTGTTAGCTCAGTTGGTTAGAGCGCCGTGCTAATAACGCGGATGTCGAGGGTTCGATCCCGTTACGGGCCAAAGTGTAGAGGTTTTTCCTTAATCTTAGAGAAATGACAATGCATAAGAAAATCTTGCAAAATTGTTAACACAGTAAGTGGCCTGTTAGCTCAGTTGGTTAGAGCGCCGTGCTAATAACGCGGATGTCGAGGGTTTGATCCCCTTACGGGCCAAAGTGTAGAGGTTTTTCCTTACTCTTGGAGAAATGACAATGCATAAGAAATTCTTGCAAAATTGTTAACACAGTAAGTGGCCTGTTAGCTCAGTTGGTTAGAGCGCCGTGCTAATAACGCGGATGTCGAGGGTTTGATCCCCTTACGGGCCAAAGTGTAGAGGTTTTTCCTTACTCTTGGAGAAATGACAATGCATAAGAAATTCTTGCAAAATTGTTAACACAGTAAGTGGCCTGTTAGCTCAGTTGGTTAGAGCGCCGTGCTAATAACGCGGATGTCGAGGGTTCGATCCCCTTACGGGCCAAAGTGTGAAGGTTTTTCCTTACAATTAGGGAAATGACAATGCATAAGAAAATCTTGTAATTATATTTTTGTTTTTATTAGAATTATTTATAAGTAGTTTGAAATATATAGATAAGAAATTAGAATATTATAATTCTGTAACTCGATGTTTTGAGAACGGCAAAGAAAATTTTTCATGTTGATAACTTGTACTGATCTGAGTACACAGCGATGATTTTAAAGTTATTCTATTGTACTCAAAAAATTTTGCTTAATGTGGTATTTAAGAACGATAGAATAAAAAAAGAGAGAAAAAACTTTCCCTTAATAGTCTCTGAAGTTATGTATATCAAATCCCAATTTGATAAATTCTTTATCGGTGAAATAGTAAAAGTATTTAAATCGACTTCTAAACAATATAACTACTAGTATATAGGTTCCAGAAAACTGTTATAATTTGTAAATATGTTGGAGCATATTACACTAGTGTCAATTTTGAAAATAATAAAATTTTGAAGGATATGGGATATCACCCTAGAAATATATAAACCTTTTACGTGTAACGCCTGAGAAATATGAAAAATATACAGTTATTACTGAGGTTTTTGTAGTTTGGTCCCACTAAAAGTATAGAATTTACCTCTAAATTGTCCATTAGAGGCTAATGCGGTTTCTGGTGTCAGCTACTTGTCGATAAATAACATTTATAAATAAAATTGCTATCTTTGTTTCATTAAATAGGTTTATCCCACTCACTGTTTTAACGTCTATATGTTCGTTTGTAGAGTGGTCCTACACTGTTAAAAATTTGCAATGAAAAGAATTCAATTGTCTGGCAACATTTCCAGTATTTTTACCGTTTTAAAAACGGTTATATTGGCGTAAAAGATAATAACAAAGTAAGATAAAATTACGGTCGCCTGTATTTTACTGAAATACGGTTGAGGTTATATTTTTACAGAGAATTTCCTATTAAAATTACGGTTTTTACTATCAATATAGGGCAATACTGGTTTGCAATAAACTTTTTGTTTCATTTCTTTGTAGTCTATCTACCGTGGAATAACCTCCAGTTTTGGGAGGTAGCCGACATAAAGAAAAAGAACAAATGGTATTTTTCTTCTTATCCTTGTGGTACTTTACATAAATAATGTATATACCGTATGTGGGTGTGTTTCAAACATTTATTGTGTGAATACTGCTTCAATCGACGTCTGTTATTATTACAATGAATCAATTGTTATTATTGAGTGATCATTAGGACGAAGGGAAATGTAAGACTGTCTTTATTGCATAGTCATTTATCTAACCATTCCCACGCATGTGCTTGGGGGCACTCAGGTTAATGAGATCTTTGTATTTCTCTCTCTCTCTCTCTCTCTCTCTCTCTCTCTCTCTCTCTCTCTCTCTCTCTCTCTCTCTCTCTCTCTCTCTCTCTGCTCCTGTGTTTGTGTATGTATTAATTTTTTAACTTTGGAAAATGCGTTAGTTCAAAGATCAAATGAAGAGTAAAGTATAGGGAAATTAGTTTGTAGAACATACTTATTCATCTGCCCTTTGAGGCAACCTGTAAAGTGTTCATTGTATTCCACCTTTTTTTATTTATTTATTTTGTCACATCATAATTTTTATTAATAAAGATTTCGATTTAGACAATTTTATATTTTTTAATTTTAAGATAATTTTTAAAAAACAATTTTCATTAATCATATAATCTTGTTGAGCAAATTTGGGTGACCCTGTTGAAGGTCTGGCTGTCAAGTCACATACCGCTATACCCCATTCACTGAACCCTGATAACTGAAGCTTGAAAGGCAACTCCTGTCATTCTATTCTCGTGTCGGTCTGTATTTGGAAACACAAACGTATACAAAGTTAAGTAGATCAGAGTTCGTTTAGAAATTGTATCTTTAACATGAAGAAATTCAAGTTGTGAAGTTTCAGAATACGGATTTTGTAATTCTTTATTCTGCATATGGTTATTATCGGCTATTACGCATTTTTTACCTTTTACTTTTTTATCAGCATTTGTCTATTTTCTGGCTACGTAATAATACATGAAGAATGATTTAGCAATCAGTAAGTTCCTTTGCCTAAACGCTTTTCCATAAGCCCAATTTGTTGACGTAATTTGCAACAATATGCTGTATTGGGAAGTAAGTGTGAAATCCTAAAATTCTGTATCAACTGTCTGTACGGTAGGAAATACATAACAAACTTAAAGTGTGAGTTTTATACATTTTGGTAGAAAACACAAATGTGGCTCTCAAATGATTTTGTGACTATTTAACAGATTGGCTGGACATAACTGAAAGCGAATGTGGGCTACATTAGTGACAGATATATATTATCTGGTGTAAGTGAGAGTTGAACACTATTGAATGTCCAGTCTTTCATCTTATTTATATAAATTTTTCTATGTATTTATTTTCACTCCAACCGGGCTGCAACGCTGTTTTATTTGTGGTTATTTGAATAAGATCGGATGAATAGCTAAAGTTCACTTCTTTTCAGTTTTAGGCTACAGTTTTGGCTGCCATTTTAATTTTTCTGGCAGAATCAAAGAACTCTGTCCCTTGGGTTGCTGATGTTTGGCCCCTCCCATATCTCTCTCTTTCATTGATGTGACAGTAATAATGTCTAATTTACCTAATTGATGAAGTAAGTTGCTGATTTAAGGTAGGAACGGTAATGCTCTCCAACAAAAAATGGAAACCTAACTTGGTATTACGGATTCATAAATCGCATTCATGTCTCCAAGTATCTGTGCAATGTTCAAGCCCGGCTAGCTCAGTCGGTAGAGCACGAGACTCTTAATCTCGGGGTCGTGGGTTCGAGCCCCACGTTGGGCGAATAATGTTTTTGAGTGATTACAACCATTGTTAGATGAGAAATGGAGGTACATAGTTATATTGATTCTTAGTGTAAGAAGTTCCATCTGTATTTTTACGACTCCTGTTTTTCTCTAATACCCATTGTTGCAGGTATTTTTTCTTTGTATGGTCTATAAAAGAATATACAGTATATATAATGATATATCAAAGTATATATATATATATATATATATATATATATATATATATATATATATATATATATATATATATATATACATACAGTATATATATAAATTTATATATACAGACATACATTATATATATATATATATATATATATATATATATATATATATATATAAATTTATATATATATATATATATATATATATATATATATATATATATATAATTTATATATATATATATATATATATATATATATAAATTTATATATATATATATATATATATATATATATATATATAATTTATATATATATATATATATATATATATATATATATATATATATATATATATATATATATATATATATATATATGTATGTATGTATGTATATGTATATATTCCATCTACGCCTATTGACGCAAAGGGGCTCGATTGGATTTCGTCAGTCGTCTCTACCTCAAGCTTTTAAATCAATACTTCTCTTTTATCCTGTCTTACTTCACGCTTCCTAGTTCTCAGCCATTTAGGGCTTAATCTTCCAACTCTTTTAGTACCTTCTGGGGCCGAGCTACAAGTCTGGTGAACTAATCTGTCTTGGGGAGTATGAAGAGCATGCCTAAACCATTGCCATCTACCCCTCAACATAATCTCATCCACATATGGCACTCCAGTAATGTTACTTATAGTTTCATTTCTATCCTGTCCCGCCATTTAACTCCCAATATTCTTCTGAGGGCTTTTTTTTCTCAAATATACAAAATCTGTTGGATATTGTTTCATTGTCATACCACAACCCATGTCCTTACAGTAACACCGATTTCACTCAACTGATATAAAGCCTGATTTTTATATGTAATTCCAGACGGATTTCATTATATTACTTAACCAAGCTATTGTCTGATTTGTGTTTTTCTTACTTTTATCAAACTCAAATAATACCTGTATTAGAGATCATAGTTCCTAAATATTTAAAGGATTCTACCTCATTAATCCTTTCTCCTTCCTGTGATATTTCCTTTTCTATTGCATATTTTGTTCGCACCATCTCTGTCTGTCTTCTGTTTTTATTAAACACAACTTACTCTTAAAAATTCATGCATTCCGGTAATCAAGCATTGCAAATTCTTTTGTGTTCTGCTAACAATTACAGCATCATCAGCATACTTTATGTCAGCTAATTTCCTATTACCAATCCAGTAATAATTACAGCATCATCAGCATACTCTATGTCAGCTAATTTCCTATTACCAGTCCAGTGATAATTACAGCATCATCATCATACTCTATGTCAGCTAATTTCCTATTACCAGTCCAGTAATAATTACAGCATCATCAGCATACTCTATGTCAGCTAATTTCCTATTACCAGTCCAGTAATAATTACAGCATCATCAGCATACTCTATGTCAGCTAATTTCCTATTACCAGTCCAGTAATAATTACAGCATCATCAGCATACTCTATGTCAGCTAATTTCCTATTACCAGTCCAGTAATAATTACATCATCATCATCAGCATACTCTATGTCAGCTAATTTCCTATTACCAGTCCAGTAATAATTACATCATCATCAGCATACTCTAGGTCAGCTAATTTCCTATTACCAGTCCAGTCCAATCCTTCTTCCCTATCCCCAACTGTTCTATGCATTACAAAATTCATGAGGAGGATAAACAACATAGGGGACAATACTTTCCCTGGGAGTACTCTGCTGGTCATTGGAAATTCATTTGATAGAACTTCTCTAACTTTGCAGCACTTCCTATGCTCATGAACAGACATTTAAGAGGAACTCCATAATAACGTAGGACTCTCCACAAAATTGGCTGGTGCATACTCTCTAAGGTTTTTCATAGTCAACAAATGCCATCAAAAGTGGATTTATATATTCTACACATTGCTGTACATGTCTTAAAATGATAATTTGGTAATTACAACTTCAATTTTTTCGAAATCCAACTTCTCATATCTCGGCTTTTCATCAATCTTTCTCTCCAGTGTCTAGAATAAGCATGCTATATATTATCACGACAACTGACTCAAGTGTGATGCCTTTAATTATTAGGTCTCCCTTTTTTGCCATTTTTACCAACATTCCTACCTCTCACTCATCAGGTTTTGCCTCTTCACGCCACATTCTACAAAATGTTCTTGTAAGTATTCGGGGGGGGGGGGGGGTCCACTTCATTTTCGGCCAATATCATCTCGCAGTTATTCAATCGTATCCAGAGGCTTTCCATATGTGATTTTTTAAGGAAAGCTTCGACTTCAAACACATTGAATTCATTCATGGATGGACACATCAAGTTCTTCCTCCGCTTCAGGTATATCAATCAAATTATTCCCTTCATATCTCCTGTTCATGACCTCACTAAATTGTTCCATTCAACGTTGCCTTCATCTTCTGTTGTTATAACAGATACATCTCTCTTTTTGATGGGTATATGCTTCTTCTTCTTTGCCCCCGTAGGGGTTTCATTAATAATTCTATGAACAATTCTTGCACCATAGCCACTCCCTGAATTCATTGTTTTATCAGCCTCTTCTACTTTCCTGTGTAAATATTCTCTCCGGTCATTCCTGACTTTTCTTTTGACCTCGCTGTTAGTACTGGAATACTTAGCATGCTGTAACCTTGTAATTTTCATTACTCCCTCGAAAGTTTTCAACTATCATTTTCTGTCTTTGTCTCCGTTTTATTGCCCTTTCCTTGCAACTGACTGATATGTGTTCTTAATATCACACCATGCTTTATTAATTGTCTGTTCTTCATCTCTTAAAGTCTCTAAGACTGCAAATCGATACCTACATTCAACTGCAAATTTTTCTCTGTGCTCATCTTCTAGAATTTTAGTTGTATCAAACCTAGGTATTATATCTACTTTTCTGTTTGGTGCTTTTAGTTTTAATTTCAGTGTGGCAATGAGGACCTGGTGATCACTACCAATATATGCACCGCTATAACTTCTTACATTTCTCAGAGTTTTCCTTCGCTCGCTTAAAATAGACATGTATATAATTTTGTATAAGATTATATAATTACGGTGGAATGTTGGAATAACTACTAAGAGGATATTGGCCGAAAATGAAATGACTCCCAGAATACTTACAAGGTTATTTTGTAGAATGAGGCGTAAAGAGGCAAAACCTGATGAATGGGGGCTAGAAGTGTTGGTGAAAAAAGCGATATAACGGAGATTTGACTGTTTGCAATAATTACAATAATTACAGAGGTATAGTAGGGTGAGGCAATTTTGGACACCTTTTTAGTAACCTTTGTACAAAATCTATATTAATAATTTATGACCAAATACCAAACATGTTTTCAAGAAGGGGAGGTCTCATCTATAAAAATGGCTTGTTTCATAATCATCAAAGAATTAGAAATTCTCGTATTACAGTAATAAAAAAAAATATCTCAGAGGTGAGGCAATTTTGGACACGTCTGTATCTCCGTCAAGCGCCAACGCTCAGTTGGGCAAACTATGACAATTTGTGGTCCCTATCAATATAAATATGCTAGAAAAAAATTATAGACTTACATAATTTTTGTGTCCGTAATCCAAGATTGTCCAAATTTGCCTCGCCAAGAAAAAACTGAGAAGTTTGCCTGTCCAATTTTGCCTGACCATGGTTTGAAAACTGTCCAATTTTGCCTTACTATATGAATATGTAAATCAAACTTTGTATTCGAGCACACAAATATACTTTTATGTATAAATATGCATATATGTAATCATAAAAATTCAAAATAAGACATAAGGGGTGCAGTAAAAGGGGTGTCTGCCCAAGGTGACACCCTAAAAGTGAGTGACACCCCGAGAGTTACATTAAAAAAAAAAAAAAAGGTTTCTTTGTAGCTCGATGGTTATGATATGATTTTCAAAGTTATTTAATACTGGGGACACTTTTAAAGCTGTTGACACTCAGGGGGTGAAACCTTGAAAAAGATTGACCAAAACATGGTAACATTCTTGAGAGGGGTGTCAACCCAAATGCTAGAAATATCTAGAAATAACTGCTATATACATTGCTCCTAAAATAATTCACATATTCAAATGAAAATTTCAGGAATTGAAATAGAATCACTGTTCCTGCTAATTTCCATGTTGATAACTGTCATGTTACCTTTTTGATATGGTGTTAAATGGAGCAACATTAGAGTGAACAGCATGATGGGTACATCAAGGAGGGGCAAAGCTGATCCCATAAACAATATTCGTCCTAAGTTGTACCTATCCATTTTATTCTTATCATTGTTACCTCATACTATGAACGAGCCATCAAAGAGATACTTTTACCTACTAAAGAAAGGGATACAATCGAAGATTTAAGAAAAATAGATGAAATGAAGAAAAATAAAAGGAAAAACACGAATAGAGATAGAAACATGACAAATCATGGGTAATAAATAGTGATAATTGAACTGCTAGGATAGTCCCGATAGTGAATGATAAGGATTTATTTATACCTAAAATAAAAGAAATAAAAAAGAAATTTGAATTATTTTGGAAGATATTAAGGATCGTCCATTATTTTGCATTGGTACAGCAACAAAGGGGTTTTTAGAGGAAGAAGGAGGCTAAGTGACTCGCCTTGAGCTAGATGCTTAAAGCCACTGCCCACATATCATCATCATCATCTCCTCCCACGCCTATTGACGTAAAGGGCCTCAATTAGATTTCGCTAGTCTCTATCTTCAGCTTTTAATTCAATACTTCTCGAATCACAATATCCTACTTCATGCTTTATAGTCCTGAGTCTTCCAACTCTTCTAGTGCCTTGTGGAGGCCAGTTTAATGTTTTGTGAACTAATGTCTCTTAGGGAGAACAAAGAGCATCCCCAAACCATCTCCATCTACCCCTAACCATGATCTCATCCACATGTGGCGCTCGAGTAATCTCTCTTAGTTTCATTTCTAATCCTGTCCTGTCATTTAACACCCAATATTCTTCTGAGGGCTTTGTTCTCAAATCTACAAAATGAGTTTCATTAATATACCAAGATTCACGACCATACAGTAACACCGATCTCACTAAACTGGTATATAGCCTAATTATTATATGTAATTTTAGGCGACCTGATTTCCAAATTTGACTTAACCTAGCCATCCTCTGATTTGCTTTTTTCAATCTTTCATTAAACTCAAATTCTAAAGCTCCTATATTAGATATAGTTCCTAAATATTTGAATAATGTTACCTCATTAATCCTTCCAAAGATATTTCATCTTCCATTGCATATTCCGTTCTCATCATCTGTCTTTCTTCTATTTATCTCGAGCCCAACCTCATGTGATTTTTCATGCACTCTTTGACCTCTTGTTTTGAGGCTCCTTACTTTTAGCATTAGAGGGTCTTTGATCTCTATTTTGAGGATCCTTACGTTTAGCATTAGAGGGTCTTTGACCTCTATTTTGAGGGTCCTTACTTTTACCATTAGAGGGTCTTTGACCTCTATTTTGAGGCTCCTTAGTTTAGCATTAGAGGGTCTTTAACCTCTATTTTGAGGCTCCTTACTTTGAGCATTAGAGGCTCTTTGACCTCTATTTTGAGACTGCTCACTTTTAGCATTAGAGTCTCTTTGACCTCTATTTTGAGGCTCCTTACTTTTAGTATTAGAGGCTCTTTGACCTCTTATTTTAAGGGTCCTTGCTTTTAGCATTAGAGGCTCTTTGACCTCTATTTTGAGACTCCATTTAGCATTAGAGGGTCTTTGACCTCTATTTTGAGGGTCCTTACTTTTAGCATTAGAGGGTCATTGACCTCTATTTTGAGGCTCCTTGCGTTTAGCATTAGATGGTCTTTGACCTCTGTTTTGATGTTCCTTACTTTTAGCATTAGAGGCTCCTTAGGTTTAGCATTAGAGGGTATTTGACCTCTATTTTTAGGCTCCTTACTTTTAGCATTAGAGGGTCTTTGACCTCTATTTTGAGGCTGCTCACTTCTAGCATTAGAGTCTCTTTGACCTCTATTTTGAGGCTCTTTACTTTTAGCATTAGAGGCTCTTTGACCTATTTTGAGGCTCCTTACTTTTAGCGTTAGAGGCTCTTTAACCTCTATTTTGAGGCTCCTTACTGTTAGCATTAGAGGGTCTTTGACTTCGATTTTGAGGTGCAGTATCTCCTGCATTAGAGGTTCTTTGACCTCTATTTTGAGGCTCCTTACTTTTAGCATTAGAGGCTCTTTGACCTTAATTTTGAGGCTCCTTACTTTTAGCATTAGAGGCTCTTTGACCTCTATTTTTATGCTCCATACTTTAAGCATTAGAGGGTCTTTGACCTCTATTTTGAGGCTTCTTACGTTTAGCATTAGAGGCTCTTTGACCTCTATTTTGAGGCTCCTTACTTTTAGCATTAGAGGCTCTTTGACCTCTATTTTGAGGCTTCTTACGTTTAGCATTAGAGGGTCTTTGACCTCTGTTTTGAGGCTCCTTACTTTTAGTATTAGAGGTTCTTTGACCTGTATTTTGAGGCTCCTTACTTTTAGCATTAGAGGATCTTTGACCTTTATTTTGAGGCTCCTTACTTTTAACATTAGAGGCTCTTTGACCTCTGTTTTAAGGCTCCTTACTTTTAGCATTAGAGGTTCTTTGACCTCTATTTTGAGGTGCTATACTCTAGCATTAGAGTTTCCTTGACCTTTATTTTAATGCCCTTACCTCTAACATTAAAAGCTCTTTGACCTTTATTTTTGGGTGCTTTATTTCTAGCACTAGAGGCTCTTTGAGACCTCTGTTTTAAGGCGACTAACTGGTAATAGTAGAGGCTATTTGACCTCAGTTTTTAGGTGACTTACCTCTATGATTAAAGGTTATTTTTTTATACTTCTTCATATAAAGGCTTTCCTTCTCTAGTCTCTTCTGTCTTTTATAGTTTTTCAAGATCTTTGCTTAGTTCGCCAGTCTCCTTCGAGATTTCAAGAGACATTTCAGTGCTGTTTGTCCTCGGTTCGCAGATTCCTCGGAGAAATCGATGGCTCTCATGTCTTTACCTATAAGGGCGATGGGTAAAGACATGGATGCCATTGTTTTCTCGGCTTACACTATACGCCATCATACTAAAGTCAACGAAGAGCAACACAATATATATACCAATGCCGTCCTGATATGTTCTATCTTCAATGCCGAATTTTGAAGAAACACACGTCGCTCACCTCTTTGCACCAATGCAATCCAATTATAGGAAATCGTCGCTAAACCGCAAGCAAATTATCCTTCAAGGCGCTTACATTATGATCTTCAAAGCTCGCCAACTTTGGCAGCACCTATCCAAATTATCTGTAGATGAAGGTGTTCCATATAGCCTCCAGTTCATCCTGTAGCTGTAACAAAATTCTCAGTCAGTTACCTGTTCCGCCAGAACGCGAGCTCTGTGAGTAAAGTGAAATCCTCCTCCCAATGTTCATTGCGTAAACTTCCATAGCTACAGTACATACAGATGGTGAAGTGTTGCAAGGTATGTTTAAAAAAAAAAGGGTGAGAGAGAGAGAGAGAGAGAGAGAGAGAGAGAGAGAGAGAGAGAGAGAGAGAGAGAGAGATCAGGTCTTCAGAAGTCTTTTGGAATCCGGGGCGGAGTCGTTCAGAACTGCTCCGGGAAGATTCCGTTCTGGAGTCATTCAGAACTCTATGCTAAGTCTACGGCTATTTCTTCTGAAGTAATTTGGAGAGAAGATTCTGGAAGATTTACTTCCGAAATCGTTCAGAGATTTCTGGAATCATTCAGAATTCCATGCTAAGTCTATGGAAATTTCTTCTAAATCCTTTTGGAGATGCACGAAGATTTTCTCCCGAAGCCTAGGACTCGCGAAAAATTCTCTTTTTTTCTCTGGTTTCAATAGGCCCTAATAACTCATAATAATAATAATAATAATAATAATAATAATAATAATAATAATAATAATAATAATAGCTGGACTTCGGTATACCGTGGTAGGAGACCCTCTTTTAGGCAGGTTGAGTTAAAAGTAATGGCTGCATCGGCAGAGTTTATTTTCTTATCCAATTTTTCTATTTTCCGGATAATTCTCTTCTCTAGAGCGCTGCAATCAGCCAGCAGACTTGAAAAATTCATCAGTCGGGTGAATGAAAAAATCGGGAAGACTTTTCAAGTATATTCTCACAAAATACAAGTAAAACTTTTGGTACAAAATAGTAAAAACTACGACGCGTTTCCAGGATAAGTCCTTCCTCTTCTTCAGGTAGGGGTGTGTGTTATTTTTCAAGTCTGCTGGCTGATTGCAGCGCTCTAGAGGCCCTTAGCATCAATATGCGTAGATGATAGTGATGATAAATTTATATATATATATATATATATATATATATATATATATATATATATATATATGTATATATATATTTATATATGTATATATATATTTATATATGTATATATATATATATATATATATATATATATATATATATATATATATATATATATATATATAGTACGTGCATTTACAAGAAAAAATGCTTTTAACATTCCATATTGAGCTGGGCAACGTAAAATTATTTGGTTAATCCCTGTAGCAATAAAAATATGTTATTTATTTATCTATGCATAGTAATCAACAAAAATTTGTTACATTTTTCAATTTCAACAGGTTGTGAATTTGATTAGCTGGAAGCAATTAATTGCTGTCGAAATATCCAGACCATTCAGAATATTCTCTACATGCAATCTTGCAGGCACAAAACACACACGCGTGTGCGTGTAAATTCACGAATATATATATATATATATATATATATATATATATATATATATATATATATATATACATATGTGTGTGTATATATATATATATATATATATATATATATATATATATATATATATATAGATATACATATGTGTGTGTGTATATATATATATATATATATATATATATATATATATATATATATATATATATATATATATATATATATATATATATATTAATTTTTGTGTATTTATACCAGGTATTTTAGAAGGGTATAAATTCTCTGCTAATAGTTGTGGCACCAAGGGTATTGTAAAAGTCTGCGGGGGTGAGAGATGTGGTGAAGGGAGAAGTCGAGTGGACACATACAGTCAGGACCCACTTTATGTGGGTCCTGCATAGAGTATAGGCCTATTTCTGGTAAAAATAGATTTCAGACGAAGTATTTTATCCGTGATATCAATGTAACTGAATAGTTTCATTGGATAATGTAAATGTCCGTATTCTATGGTCGGGAAATTTTACATTTTGTGGCATCTTTAACGATTAAACACGTATGAAACATTAATTCCATTGTTTGTTTCTCAGTCGACATCAATAGTATTTAAAACTAGATATTATGATGTCAATTTGGAAAGAATGAAATCATTAGTCACTCCCTTAGGATTCCAGTAAGTCGGAATATCACCTACAGATCTTGTCTAAGATATGTATTGGATTTTGTGTGGATTATTATTGCCGTTTCAAAGTACGTACTCCAGATTAGCCATCCCTTGCTACACCCGCTTTTACCGCACGTCCTAGGTTTAAACTTTTAAGTTAATTACCTTAGTTTCAGGTAATATGCATGGTTTCAAGATAATTTTTAAGGTAATGGGATTTGTAGGGTAATTTTCGGTTTTACTAGCTTCAAATTTAAGGAAGTTGGAAAAGTTTTAGGGTAATCTAGGGTAAAAAGCAGCAGCATCTAAGGTTATAGCTACATGTTCAAGTTTAAACATGGCACTTGTTCCATGTGCACACTGTGACGTTATTGTTTTTTTTTTTATTACTCACTCTCCCCTGCACTGATAATAGAAACTTATTTTAAGCTTGCTGTCGCATGTTTTAAACTGTTTGAATTTGATATCATTCTTGCTATCAACTATCTGTATATGTAAGTTAGTTGTCTTGTTGAATAAACTTCTCTTGCTGGTCTTCCACTGTCTTGGGTTAGAGTTCTCATGATTGAGGGTACACTCGTATAGGAAATATTTATTATAATTTTGTTACTGTTCTTAAATCCTCACTGGGCTATTTTCCCTGTTGGGGCCCCTGGACTTATGGCATCTTGCTTTTCCAACTAGGGTTGTGCCTTAGCAAGTAATAATAATATTTCATTTCGCTTCTCTGTTAGTATCTAACTGCCACCTGCCACAAACTTATCACCTCACAAATACTCCTGATGTCAGTTATCAATAAAAGTATCTGCATTTAGTTTAGTTTGATTTATTGAACAATAACAAGTGGTGCCCATTTTGTATGTGGCCTACCTTTTTTATTCTGGTTTAGTATGTGACCTATCTGGCTTGTTAGGATAGGTTAGGTAACGTTAGGTTAGGTTAGGTTGGGTGACATACTGAAACAGACAGAATTTCGTAGGCCATATTCGAAAGGTGTGCCACATACTAAACCGGCACTCAACAAGTTTTAATAAGAAATGTCATTAAAAGATACAATACGCATCGCTATTTTAGACAAGTGGGCAACAGGACACACTCCACTAACGCTTTTGCCCGGGTAGAGAAGTGGCGCTGTCTAGAATTTAGCGCTTTGGCATCTTAAAAGTAAAACAGATAACTGATGGTGCTTTACGTCGAAGAATGATTTAACTTTTTCATGATGCAAGCAAAAGATCTTTGGGATACCCAGAAATATTACAAAAATCGTGAATAACCTTTATTTTTTAGCGAAAAACGAAAAGGATAGTTTTAAGAAAAATATTCATGAAAAATATAAGCTGTATGTTTGAGGAATTTACTTTATAAGAGTAATGTGCAGAAATGCTTGTCATTCGCTATGTAAAAATAATCCCCTTTTACACGGTATATGAAACATCAACATTGCAATCATTTACACATGCACAAAAAAAAATGCGTACGAAAAGTTATTCATGCTTCACAAAACATGGGCCGAACCAAAAGCCTTGATTGGCTATCGAGTGTGAATATCTATGATGACATTTTTTTCGAAAATAACTGTATAATAAATATCGCAATAGAAATGGCAGTGGAAAGATGAATAAATTCCCAATATATAATAGCATAGATAAATTCAATAAGTGTTTCAATAAAAACAGCATTTGTAGATGAAAGACGAAAAAATAATTTTTTGATTTATAAGTCAATTTTATGATAAAGCTTTTGCCCCAGTGCAAAGGTTTTTCCTTACTCTTAAAGAAATGACAATGCGTGACAAAATCTTGGGAAAATACCAACAAAATAAGTGGCCTGTTAGCTCAGTTGGTTAGAGCGCCGTGCTAATAACGCGGATGTCGAGGGTTCGATCCCCTTACGGGCCAAAGAGCAAAGGTTTTTCCTTACTCTTAAAGAAATGACAATGCGAGACAAAATCTTTGGAAAATACCAACAAAATAAGTGGCCTGTTAGCTCAGTTGGTTAGAGCGCCGTGCTAATAACGCGGATGTCGAGGGTTCGATCCCCTTACGGGCCAAAGTGCAAAGGTTTTTCCTTACTCTTAAAGAAATGACAATGCGTGACAAAATGTTGGGAAAATACCAACAAAGTAAGTGGCCTGTTAGCTCAGTTGGTTAGAGCGCCGTGCTAATAACGCGGATGTCGAGGGTTCGATCCCCTTACGGGCCAAAGTGCAAAGGTTTTTCCTTACTTTTAAAGAAATGACAATGCGTGACAAAATGTTGGGAAAATACCAACAAAGTAAGTGGCCTGTTAGCCCAGTTGGTTAGAGCGCCGTGCTAATAACGCGGATGTCGAGGGTTCGATCCCCTTACGGGCCAAAGTGCAAAGGTTTTTCCTTACTATTAAAGAAATGACAATGCTTGACAAAATCTTGGGAAAATACCAACAAAATAAGTGGCCTGTTAGCTCAGTTGGTTAGAGCGCCGTGCTAATAACGCGGATGTCGAGGGTTCGATCCCCTTACGGGCCAAAGTGCAAAGGTTTTTCCTTACTCTTAAAGAAATGACAATGCGTGACAAAATCTTGGGAAAATACCAACAAAATAAGTGGCCTGTTAGCTCAGTTGGTTAGAGCGCCGTGCTAATAACGCGGATGTCGAGGGTTCGATCCCCTTACGGGCCAAAGAGCAAAGGTTTTTCCTTACTCTTAAAGAAATGACAATGCGTGACAAAATGTTGGGAAAATACCAACAAAGTAAGTGGCCTGTTAGCTCAGTTGGTTAGAGCGCCGTGCTAATAACGCGGATGTCGAGGGTTCGATCCCCTTACGGGCCAAAGTGCAAAGGTTTTTCCTTACTCTTAAAGAAATGACAATGCGTGACAAAATGTTGGGAAAATACCAACAAAATAAGTGGCCTGTTAGCTCAGTTGGTTAGAGCGCCGTGCTAATAACGCGGATGTCGAGGGTTCGATCCCCTTACGGGCCAAAGTGCAAAGGTTTTTCCTTACTCTTAAAGAAATGACGATGCGTGACAAAATCTTGGGAAAATACCAACAAAGTAAGTGGCCTGTTAGCTCAGTTGGTTAGAGCGCCGTGCTAATAACGCGGATGTCGAGGGTTCGATCCCCTTACGGGCCAAAGTGCAAAGGTTTTTCCTTACTCTTAAAGAAATGACAATGCATGACAAAGTCTTGGGAAAATACCAACAATGTAAGTGGCCTGTTAGCTCAGTTAGTTAGAGCGCCGTGCTAATAACGCGGATGTCGAGGGTTCGATCCCCTTACGGGCCAAAGTGCAAAGGTTTTTCCTTACTCTTAAAGAAATGACAATGCGTGACAAAATGTTGGGAAAATACCAACAAAATAAGTGGCCTGTTAGCTCAGTTGGTTAGAGCGCCGTGCTAATAACGTGGATGTCGAGGGTTCGATCCCCTTACGGGCCAAAGAGCAAAGGTTTTTCCTTACTCTTAAAGAAATGACAATGCGTGACAAAATCTTGGGAAAATACCAACAAAATAAGTGGCCTGTTAGCTCAGTTGGTTAGAGCGCCGTGCTAATAACGCGGATGTCGAGGGTTCGATCCCCTTACGGGCCAAAGTGCAAAGCTTTTTCCTTACTCTTAAAGAAATGACAATGCGTGACAAAATCTTGGGAAAATACCAACAAAGTAAGTGGCCTGTTAGCTCAGTTGGTTAGAGCGCCGTGCTAATAACGCGGATGTCGAGGGTTCGATCCCCTTACGGGCCAAAGTGCAAAGGTTTTTCCTTACTCTTAAAGAAATGACAATGCGTGACAAAATGTTGGGAAAATACCAACAAAATAAGTGGCCTGTTAGCTCAGTTGGTTAGAGCGCCGTGCTAATAACGCGGATGTCGAGGGTTCGATCCCCTTACGGGCCAAAGTGCAAAGCTTTTTCCTTACTCTTAAAGAAATGACAATGCGTGACAAAATGTTGGGAAAATACCAACAAAGTAAGTGGCCTGTTAGCTCAGTTGGTTAGAGCGCCGTGCTAATAACGCGGATGTCGAGGGTTCGATCCCCTTACGGGCCAAAGTGCAAAGCTTTTTCCTTACTCTTAAAGAAATGACAATGCGTGACAAAATGTTGGGAAAATACCAACAAAGTAAGTGGCCTGTTAGCTCAGTTGGTTAGAGCGCCGTGCTAATAACGCGGATGTCGAGGGTTCGATCCCCTTACGGGCCAAAGTGCAAAGGTTTTTCCTTACTCTTAAAGAAATGACAATGCGTGACAAAATGTTGGGAAAATACCAACAAAGTAAGTGGCCTGTTAGCTCAGTTGGTTAGAGCGCCGTGCTAATAACGCGGATGTCGAGGGTTCGATCCCCTTACGGGCCAAAGTGCAAAGGTTTTTCCTTACTCTTAAAAAAATGACAATGCGTGACAAAATCTTGGAAAATACCAACAAAGTAAGTGGCCTGTTAGCTCAGTTGGTTAGAGCGCCGTGCTAATAACGCGGATGTCGAGGGTTCGATCCCCTTACGGGCCAAAGTACAAAGGTTTTTCCTTACTCTTAAAGAAATGACAATGCGTGACAAAATGTTGGGAAAATACCAACAAAGTAAGTGGCCTGTTAGCCCAGTTGGTTGGAGCGCCGTGCTAATAACGCGGATGTCGAGGGTTCGATCCCCTTACGGGCCAAAGTGCAAAGGTTTTTCCTTACTCTTAAAGAAATGACAATGCGTGACAAAATCTTGGGAAAATACCAACAAAATAAGTGGCCTGTTAGCTCAGTTGGTTAGAACGCCGTGCTAATAACGCGGATGTCGAGGGTTCGATCCCCTTACGGGCCAAAGTGCAAAGGTTTTTCCTTACTCTTAAAGAAATGACAATGCGTGACAAAATCTTGGGAAAATACCAACAAAATAAGTGGCCTGTTAGCTCAGTTGGTTAGAGCGCCGTGCTAACAACGCGGATGTCGAGGGTTCGATCCCCTTACGGGCCAAAGAGCAAAGGTTTTTCCTTACTCTTAAAGAAATGACAATGCGTGACAAAATCTTGGGAAAATACCAACAAAATAAGTGGCCTGTTAGCTCAGTTGGTTAGAGCGCCGTGCTAATAACGCGGATGTCGAGGGTTCGATCCCCTTACGGACCAAAGTGCAAAGGTTTTTCCTTACTCTTAAAGAAATGACAATGCGTGACAAAATGTTGGGAAAATACCAACAAAGTAAGTGGCCTGTTAGCTCAGTTGGTTAGAGCGCCGTGCTAATAACGCGGATGTCGAGGGTTCGATCCCCTTACGGGCCAAAGAGCAAAGGTTTTTCCTTACTCTTAAAGAAATGACAATGCGTGACAAAATGTTGGGAAAATACCAGCAAAATAAGTGGCCTGTTAGCTCAGTTGGTTAGAGCGCCGTGCTAATAACGCGGATGTCGAGGGTTCGATCCCCTTACGGGCCAAAGTGCAAAGGTTTTTCCTTACTCTTAAAGAAATGACAATGCGTGACAAAATCTTGGGAAAATACCAACAAAATAAGTGGCCTGTTAGCTCAGTTGGTTAGAGCGCCGTGCTAATAACGCAGATGTCGAGGGTTCGATCCCCTTACGGGCCAAAGTGCAAAGGTTTTTCCTTACTCTTAAAGAAATGACAATGCGTGACAAAATCTTGGGAAAATACCAACAAAATAAGTGGCCTGTTAGCTCAGTTGGTTAGAGCGCCGTGCTAATAACGCGGATGTCGAGGATTCGATCCCCTTACGGGCCAAAGTGCAAAGGTTTTTCCTTACTCTTAAAGAAATGACAATGTGTGACAAAATGTTGGGAAAATACCAACAAAATAAGTGGCCTGTTAACTCAGTTGGTTAGAGCGCCGTGCTAATAACGCGGATGTCGAGGGTTCGATCCCCTTACGGGCCAAAGTACAAAGGTTTTTCCTTACTCTTAAAGAAATGACAATGCGTGACAAAATGTTGGGAAAATACAAACAAAATAAGTGGCCTGTTAGCTCAGTTGGTTAGAGCGCCGTGCTAATAACGCGGATGTCGAGGGTTCGATCCCCTTACGGGCCAAAGAGCAAAGGTTTTTCCTTACTCTTAAAGAAATGACAATGCGTGACAAAATCTTGGGAAAATACCAACAAAATAAGTGGCCAGTTAGCTCAGTTGGTTAGAGCGCCGTGCTAATAACGCGGATGTCGAGGGTTCGATCCCCTTACGGGCCAAAGTGCAAAGGTTTTTCCTTACTCTTAAAGAAATGACAATGCGTGACAAAATGTTGGGAAAATACCAACAAAATAAGTGGCCTGTTAGCTCAGTTGGTTAGAGCGCCGTGCTAATAACGCGGATGTCGAGGGTTCGATCCCCTTACGGGCCAAAGAGCAAAGGTTTTTCCTTACTCTTAAAGAAATGACAATGCGTGACAAAATGTTGGGAAAATACCAACAAAGTAAGTGGCCTGTTAGCTCAGTTGGTTAGAGCGCCGTGCTAATAACGCGGATGTCGAGGGTTCGATCCCCTTACGGGCCAAAGTGCAAAGGTTTTTCCTTACTCTTAAAGAAATGACAATGCGTGACAAAATGTTGGGAAAATACCAACAAAATAAGTGGCCTGTTAGCTCAGTTGGTTAGAGCGCCGTGCTAATAACGCGGATGTCGAGGGTTCGATCCCCTTACGGGCCAAAGTGCAAAGGTTTTTCCTTACTCTTAAAGAAATGACAATGCGTGACAAAATGTTGGGAAAATATCAACAAAGTAAGTGGCCTGTTAGCTCAGTTGGTTAGAGCGCCGTGCTAATAACGCGGATGTCGAGGGTTCGATCCCCTTACGGGCCAAAGTGCAAAGGTTTTTCCTTACTCTTAAAGAAATGACAATGCGTGACAAAATGTTGGGAAAATACCAACAAAGTAAGTGGCCTGTTAGCTCAGTTGGTTAGAGCGCCGTGCTAATAACGCGGATGTCGAGGGTTCGATCCCCTTACGGGCCAAAGAGCAAAGGTTTTTCCTTACTCTTAAAGAAATGACAATGCGTGACAAAATCTTGGGAAAATACCAACAAAATACATGGCCTGTTAGCTCAGTTGGTTAGAGCGCCGTGCTAATAACGCGGATGTCGAGGGTTCGATCCCCTTACGGGCCAAAGTGCAAAGGTTTTTCCTTACTCTTAAAGAAATGACAATGCGTGACAAAATGGTGGGAAAATACCAACAAAATAAGTGGCCTGTTAGCTCAGTTGGTTAGAGCGCCGTGCTAATAATGCGGATGTCGAAGGTTCGATCCCCTTACGGGCCAAAGAGCAAAGGTTTTTCCTTACTCTTAAAGAAATGACAATGCTTGACAAAATGTTGGGAAAATACCAACAAAGTAAGTGGCCTGTTAGCTCAGTTGGTTAGAGCGCCGTGCTAATAACGCGGATGTCGAGGGTTCGATCCCCTTACGGGCCAAAGAGCAAAGGTTTTTCCTTACTCTTAAAGAAATGACAATGCGTGACAAAATGTTGGGAAAATACCAACAAAGTAAGTGGCCTGTTAGCTCAGTTGGTTAGAGCGCCGTGCTAATAACGCGGATGTCGAGGGTTCGATCCCCTTACGGGCCAAAGAGCAAAGGTTTTTCCTTACTCTTAAAGAAATGACAATGCGTGACAAAATCTTGGGAAAATACCAACAAAGTAAGTGGCCTGTTAGCTCAGTTGGTTAGAGCGCCGTGCTAATAACGCGGATGTCGAGGGTTCGATCCCCTTACGGGCCAAAGTGCAAAGGTTTTTCCTTACTCTTAAAGAAATGACAATGCGTCACAAAATCTTGGGAAAATACCAATAAAGTAAGTGGCCTGTTAGCTCAGTTGGTTAGAGCGCCGTGCTAATAACGCGGATGTCGAGGGTTCGATCCCCTTACGGGCCAAAGAGCAAAGGTTTTTCCTTACTCTTAAAGAAATGACAATGCGTGACAAAATGTTGGGAAAATACCAACAAAATAAGTGGCCTGTTAGCTCAGTTGGTTAGAGCGCCGTGCTAATAACGCGGATGTCGAGGGTTCGATCCCCTTACGGGCCAAAGAGCAAAGGTTTTTCCTTACTCTTAAAGAAATGACAATGCGTGACAAAATGTTGGGAAAATACCAACAAAATAAGTGGCCTGTTAGCTCAGTTGGTTAGAGCGCCGTGCTAATAACGCGGATGTCGAGGGTTCGATCCCCTTACGGGCCAAAGAGCAAAGGTTTTTCCTTACTCTTAAAGAAATGACAATGCGTGACAAAATGTTGGGAAAATACCAACAAAATAAGTGGCCTGTTAGCTCAGTTGGTTAGAGCGCCGTGCTAATAACGCGGATGTCGAGGGTTCGATCCCCTTACGGGCCAAAGAGCAAAGGTTTTTCCTTACTCTTAAAGAAATGACAATGCGTGACAAAATGTTGGGAAAATACCAACAAAGTAAGTGGCCTGTTAGCTCAGTTGGTTAGAGCGCCGTGCTAATAACGCGGATGTCGAGGGTTCGATCCCCTTACGGGCCAAAGAGCAAAGGTTTTTCCTTACTCTTAAAGAAATGACAATGCGTGACAAAATGTTGGGAAAATACCAACAAAGTAAGTGGCCTGTTAGCTCAGTTGGTTAGAGCGCCGTGCTAATAACGCGGATGTCGAGGGTTCGATCCCCTTACGGGCCAAAGAGCAAAGGTTTTTCCTTACTCTTAAAGAAATGACAATGCGTGACAAAATGTTGGGAAAATACCAACAAAGTAAGTGGCCTGTTAGCTCAGTTGGTTAGAGCGCCGTGCTAATAACGCGGATATCGAGGGTTCGATCCCCTTACGGGCCAAAGAGCAAAGGTTTTTCCTTACTCTTAAAGAAATGACAATGCGTGACAAAATGTTGGGAAAATACCAACAAAGTAAGTGGCCTGTTAGCTCAGTTGGTTAGAGCGCCGTGCTAATAACGCGGATGTCGAGGGTTCGATCCCCTTACGGGCCAAAGTGTAAAGGTTTTTCCTTACTCTTGAAGAAATGACAATGCGTGACAAAGTGTTGGAAAAATACTATCATAATAAATAGCCTGTTATCTCAGTCATGCATGTGCAAATAAACCCTGATGCTGAGATACAAAAAGCTAAATGAGAATGCTAATTAAATCTTGACTGGTATCGTCTTACATATATATACTGTACAGTATATTTTGACAACTTGTACGGTTAAGTCTCCCATCCGAGTTTTTTCCGAATTCCAGTTCGGGTAGAAACTTATCAATTTTTTAAATAGAGCGAGTTCGATATTAAAAACCAATTTTTCCAATATTTAAGTGTATGTGGGAAAACTATATATATATATATATATATATATATATATATATATATATATATATATATATATATATATATATATATATATATGCACACACATAAACTAGTGTACACGACTCGATAAGAATAACGGTATATACTCTATATACATAAATATGCAAACACACGCATACGCACCCTTTCTCACCAGAATATAACAATTCTCTATTCCTCCACCTTAGAGGAGTGCTGAGGGCTTGACCGAAAAGAAATATAATTTATCTATCTATCTATCTATCTATCTATCTATATATATATATATATATATATATATATATATATATATATATATATATATATGTGTGTGTATGTATATATATATATTATATTACCAGACACTGTTTTTTTATTATATAGGGGATATATATATATATATATATATATATATATATATATATATATATATATATATATATATATATATATATATATATATATTTACATGTGTGTGTGTTTATTTTTATATATATTATATAGTGTTGAAAGTATTCGAGTAGGTAATGAAAATTACAAGGTAGAGCATCTTAAGTATCTCAGCCTTCATAGTGAAGTCAAAAGAAAACCCAGGAATGACTGGAGAGAATATTTAGACAGGAAAGCAAAAGAGGCTGACAAAGCTATGAATTGAGGGAGCTGCTATGGTTTAAGAATTATTATTGAAATATCTACTGGGGCAAAGAAGAAGAAGCATATACCCATCAAAAAGAGAGATTGATCTGTTATATAAACATAAGATGAAGAAAGGCGACGTTAGATGGAACACTTTAATGAGGTCATGAATCTGAGATATGAACGGTATAATTTGATTTGACGCTATAATTAAACTAAAGAGAGAGAAAGCCCCTGGATACGATGAAATTCACTGCTGAGATGATATTGGCCGGAAATGAAGTGACTCCCAGAATACTTACAAGATTACTTTATAGAATGTGGCGTGAAGAGTCAAAACCTGATGAATAGGAGCTAGGAGTGTTGTTGAAAATTGCCAAAAATGATTTGACTGATAGCAATAATTACAGAGGCATCACACTTACGTTAGTTGTCATGAAAATATATATAGTATGCTCATTCTAAAGAGACTAGAAAGATTGATGAGATGCTGAGAAATGAACAAGGAGGGTTTAGGAAAGATGAAACTTGTACTGACCAAATTTTCATTTCAAGGCGTGGTACATCAATGTGTGAATTACAAAAATCCACTTTTGATGGCATTTATGTACCATGAAAAAGCTGTTGGTAGTGTGTACTGGCCGATTTTGTGGAGAGTCCTGCGTTATTATGGAGTTCCTCTTAAATGAATTTCCAGTAAACAGCGGAATACTCCAAGGGAATGTGTTGTTACCTATGTTGTTTATCCTCCTCATGTATTTTGTAATGTATAGAACAGTTGGGGATGGTGGAGAAAGTTCGGAGTGGATTGGTAACAGGAAATTGCTCATCTAGAGTATACTAATGATGCTGTCCTTATTAGCAGAACACCAATGGACTTGCAAAGCTTGCTTACCAGAATGCTGGAACTATCACATGAGGCTGTGCTTGAGATAAATAGAAGAAAGACAGATGATGAGAATGAGAACGGAATATGCAATGGAAAATATTGGAAGGAGAAAGGATTAATGAGGTGGAATCATCTAAATATTTAGGAACTCTGATCTCTAACACAGGATCTTTAGAACTGGAGTTTAATGAAAATTGAAAACAGAAAATCAGACAATGGCAAGGTTAAGTAAAATTTCGTAATAAAATCGCTTGAAATTACATAAAAAAATCAGGCTATATATCAGTTTAGTAAGATCGGTGTAACTGTATGACCATGAATTGTGGTATGACAATGAAACAATTCCCAACAGATTTTGTAGATTTGAGAATAAAGCCCTCAGAAGGACATTGGGAGTTAAATGGCAGGGCAGGATTAGAGATGGAACTATAAGAGATTACTTGAATGCCATATGTGGATGAGGCCATGGTGAGGGGCAGATGGAGATAGTTTGGGTATGATCTTCGCACTCCCCAAGAGGGATTAGTTCACCAAACTTTCAACTGGGCTCCACAAGGCACTAGAAGAGTTGGAAGACACATGCCTACATGGCTAAGGACTATGAAGCTTGAAGTAGATGATGATGAATGGAGAAGTATTGATTTAAAAGCTCAAGATGGAGACGAATGGCGAAGTCTTATTAATGCCCTCTACGTCAGTAGGCGTAGGAGATGATATATACTGTATATATATATATATATATATATATATATATATATATATATATATATATATATATATATATATATATACATATAATATGTGTGTGCATATATATATATATATATATATATATATATATATATATATATATATATATATATATATATATATATTTACATATATATATAGGCTATATATATATATATATATATATATATATATATATATATATATATATATATATATATATATATATATATATATATAAATATATATACATACGGAATTTATATCAGTCATATTCGAGAGATACATGTATATCTTGTAAGATCTTGACTTCTTGATGTCTTAGTGCTATTTTGATAGCTTAAATAGATTAAGTCTTGCCCCGTGATAATCTGAAATCCGAATGGAAATGATGGCAGAATATTCTTCATTCCGTTTTAGGATTCGAATTCTCGAGCAACTTCTCTCTTTGGTTGCAGCACCTCGCTCAGCTAAAAGGAAAAATACTTTGTAAATATTATATTTACTCTCATACTCTTTAACTTAGACAAAAATAATAGGCCTAACATAGCGACAACGGCCCATTCATCCTATGTTGGTTTTAGAATTCGTTAACTTTCGGTTTGCCATCAAGAAAAAACATAAAGTGGAGAAGTTGTTCCAAAATACAAAATACATGATACAAAATACATCCAAACATCCTTAAAAAAAGAAAAAAAAAAAAACTATTTCCATAGCTGTAGCTTCCCAATGCCTTTAGTAATTGTCTTAGAAAATCTACAATGTTAAAAGATCTCATACAGGGCATCGATTAGCTCTCTCTCTCTCTCTCTCTCTCTCTCTCTCTCTCTCTCTCTCTCTCTCTCTCTCTCTCTCTCTCTCTCATACCACGTTTGAGATCGAAGTTAAATTAGGAATTTTTTTCCTCAACTGGCATGCCCGGCTAGCTCAGTCGGTAGAGCACGAGACTCTTAATCTCGGGGTCGTGGGTTCGAGCCCCACGTTGGGCGTGCGCTGTTTTATCTCCCTGATCAGTACTGTTGTGTAGAACGTCTTCATCGACTTCAAGTCTTTTCAATTTACCTTTCATAAGCATAATACATAATTCATCCTCATTACACGTGGAAAGTTGCGTCATTTATACACACAAGAAGCACACACACATACACATATATATATGTATATATATACATATACATATACGTATATACACGTCTGCTGTTTTATCTTCCCGATCAAGACTGTTTTAGAAAGAAGGACGTCTTCATCGACTTCAAGTCTTTTCAATTTATCTTTCATAACATGAATTTATCTTCATTACACGTGGAAGGTTGTGTAATTTTACACACAAGCACACACACAAGAATAACAGGTTTATTTATTTATTGGGTTTAAAATGTTATTATTTATATTATATTATGTTATATTTATTTTTATGTTATTACTGTTCTTAAAATATTCTATTTTTTTTTCGTTTCCTTTCCTCGTTGGGCTATTTTCCTTGTTGGGAGCCTTGGGGTATATATATATATATATATATATATATATATATATATATATATATATATATATATATATATATATATATATATATATATAGATAGATATATTCAGCATTGGTAGTTAAAACAATAAACAAAAAAATAACTTGTATCGAGGGTTGCATTTTAATGTATACACAGAATGTCGTCTTTTTTCCTTGCTTGCCTGTCAGAGTTAATGAAGTATTGGGGAAATTATTTAAATGATAGAATTTTGTTAGGAAATGTGGTTTCGTAAAATTTTAGATCAGATATAATCGGGTTGTATGTATATTTGTTTATTACAATAATTTTGTGATGGATTAGTTTTAACTTGAATGGCTTATCGACAGATAGTTCATATATATATATATATATATATATATATATATATATATATATATATATATATATATATATATATATGTATATATATATATATATATATATATATATATATATATATATATATATATATATATATTATATGGTACCCTTTCCATCAATAACTTCTGGCGCTTATCAGATGCCAACACTTACACTCCCCTGACCACGGTAATGAGAGAGAAAGTTGTGGCTATGGTTTGAAGTTGACCATATCTTGGCCAGGATTCACTCAAGAGACTAAAACTATAAGGGCTCTTACACACGAGGACACTAGTGTCCGCCACCGGTATCGGACACAAGTGTCCTTGCTCAAGACACCGCCTGGCAACTAGTGAACAATGCTTTGCAGTGAGTGGCGGCAACCGTCAGTGTCCGCCACGTGTTGCAGGAGCAAGACACCGAAATATCTGATGCCCGGAAGTTGTCTGCTTGGAACACTGCTGTTGCCTCGTGTGAAAGGCTCCATTTGATAATATGGGAGGCAACTAGTGTCCAACACCGGTGGCGGACGCTAGTGTCCTCGTGTGTAAGGGCTCTAAGATTGCCTTGCCTATAGCAAGACACAGGCTCTTGCACTAAAGGCAGCCCGTAAACTCAAGAGAGGTTCAGTATTCGCGTGAGGGGGATTATTAGCAGTAAGAACTTGGTAACAATTTTCCATAGTTTAATATTACTCTTCGGCTTTTGGAAAGTTTTCTTTTATATCAATATGTAACAAAGTACATAGGGAATGATATCAATTTGAATAGAGTATGTGGTATGGTATGTGGTTTTTATTCCGGATGAGGTCAGGTATGTACGAGTCGAGCTTGACTCCTTGGACCGGTAAATCTCCTTTTAATAATAGTAGTATTTCCAAAGGATATGTTCATTATAAACAAGCTATCCAAAAGTACATGCTCAGTATTTTTAACATTTGCTGGGATATTATTAACACGCAATGTAAAATAAACTTAAGAACACTAATATTTACATATGTCAGGACAAAAAACATAACACACAAGTCCTGATTCTACTCTACCCTCGCTACAATGCAGTTCCTCTATTCTATAGACCTTGGCAGTTCATTTATTTAATAATAATATTGTCATTCCTCAATTTTTACTCTGGGGAATGGCCGAGGCATCCTAAACCTGAAATGTTCGTTCAGATAAACTTAACAAACTAAGAATTGTATGAACCACTCTGGGTAGTGTGACGACAAGATTAGAAAAATTTGATTGACATTACCTTATCCATTTAATGATATGTTTACTTCTCGCCTCGGAGGTAGAGTAAGTAACAATTATCGAGGGAATGTTGAGAGGCTGCCAGAAGCCCTTCAAGTCTCTCTCTCTCTCTCTCTCTCTCTCTCTCTCTCTCTCTCTCTCTCTCTCTCTCTCTCTCTCTCTCATTTAAGATGTAAAACCCATGAGCAAGAAGGCCTGTTAGCTCAGTTGGTTAGAGCGCCGTGCTAATAACGCGGATGTCGAGGGTTCGATCCCCTTACGGGCCAGTGGAAAAATATTTTCATCATATGAAAAAGACCTTATCACCGTAAGTTTGTATAAATGCCTTTTTTTCATATGCAACTATTGTCTCATACATATTACTAGTTGTTTGATAGGTTTTACATTTCTGATCAGGAGGGATTTTGTATTTATTACGGATTTAATTTGAATTTGTGTATTTGTTATTGATTCACCTTTATTTGTTTTCAGTACGTTTATGCACCATTTATAATTTCGTTTTTTTTCGAAACTTTATGTTAAAGGGTTCTTCCATATTAAGTAATTATCGGAGTTTAATAATAATGATGATAATTCCAGATTATCTTTTAACGAAAAGATAACATTAGTAGGCAACACGGCAGTTAGGGGTATGGTACGGCTTGAGATCCAACATTTAGTTGATCTAAAAAGGCATATAATTATTGCAGATGGTCTTTCTCGTACTTGAACTGCTATTTCCCCTCACCGTAGGTCTTGGCATTGTATATACCACCTACTTTCCATTTCTGACCTTACTTTCCAGGCACTAACTATCACCACCCCTATCAATCCTACCCTTCTCCCGCCAGTTTAGAGTTCGAGGCCCAGCATTATACAATAAAGTACCTGGCACAATTAAACAAAAATCCTCTCTCGCTGCTTTTAATGTAAACTTAAAGAAACTAATCTTAAATGGTCCCGATTAATGTAAGAATGTTATGCTTAATTGCCTTATTAAAAGTGCTTTTGAAGGCACTACTGTACTTCGATAGATGTTGGAATTAGTTTTAGATAATATTTATGGATAAGATGGCTTTTATTTACAAATTAAGATTTCCTTATAATCTAGTATGCATATTTGATTACTATGTGTTATTTTAATATGATTTGTACATGACTTGTTTTTAACACAACTTATGTGGTCTATGACAATGTATTTCATTATTCGGCAAGTGTAATTTTTACTCACTATATTCTAAGTAAATACTTTCTGATTTCATGATATTCTTTTATTACTGATGAATTATTTCAATTACAAAGTTTTAGCCGATTTATTGATTCTTATAACAACTTTTGTATATCTAAAATAACAAATATTTGAACTGTTTGTAAGATGACTTTACTAATTGTAGCCTTATATTTTATGAATACCCAATGTAAATATTGGAAATAAAGAATTATTATTATTATTATTATTATTATTATTCTCTACATATCCACCTCCATCCCCCACGAAGCCCTGATCTTTTTTCCTACCTTTGGAGTCTCTAAGGTTTCTTTAAATAAAGTGAATCTCAGGTAGCATCTGTAAAATATCCTTCGTTGGTTTCAGAACGCAAACGCACGGTGTAGGCTACGCATAACTAGACTCAGATACCTACACTTCGGAGACAATTTGTTATATCAGCTTAATGAGACATTTAGCTGTTTACGGTCGACTTTATCATGTTATTTAGATTTAAGCAATGTCATTGCGGTTATCTTCTGGATCTTTCAATCCAGTTTAGAGCAATATCTCCTGTCCTGTAGGAGATTGTCTTTTTACAGTATATTGTCAACTTATTTCATCCATTTCGAAAGGTTGTTAATAGCAGTTATGTAACCATTTATAAGTAGATGGGATTTGAGAGAGAGAGAGAGAGAGAGAGAGAGAGAGAGAGAGAGAGAGAGAGAGAGAGAGAGAGAGAGAGAGAGAGAGAAATTTGTGTAATGTTCGCGGAATTTTTTGTTATATACAACTTAAAGTTTAGATTGCAAGTTTGATCTCAAACTTGGAATAGTTTGCCCCAAGTTCGGCGAAAGCCATCTTTTCTCAAGAGATGAAAGAGATGATAAGCCTCCTGTTTTTCCATATGAACACCTCCACCTTTTGATTAAGCAGACAATACTGTAATTTTCAAAGAAATTTCTCACATCTCACATATAACTGTGAACAATTTAAATGCATAGGATACTCAAAATTCAAAAAGACATTCCCGTTTGCTTGAAATTTCAAATTTATGTGAAGAGTCATATTGTCATACAAATAGAGCATTGACGGTCCCGTGTAGGTCTTTGAATTGAAGGTTTTTATCATTCAAAATTGATTTCATCCTCCTGTTGAAATGGTTGATAATATCAATGATGTTATTACTGTATATTAAGTAAGCCTAAGGAGGAATTATACATTGAATAAATGTTTTGAAGATGCCTTGTCCAATATAACCCTGATTTTATTATTTTTTTTTCATTATATGCAATTAATTGATTTTTTTTGAAGAATTTAGTTAGATGAAATGTAATTTTTTTTTTTTCTTTTTTTACAGTAAATGTTCGGTCAAATCCCAGAGCAGGTTTCACATTAATAGAGATGAGGGTTTTTGTCAAAATCCCTTTTATGTAGATGACTGTTTAATGTGTCTTCTAACTGGGAGTTTAAATTAGACAGTTTCTTAGATTGGTAATAGAGGGGCCAAGGGTGCCTGGTGGTTTATCAAGAAGTTGTATTTTCTGTATCAATTCCTTTATCTTTCTATGTGGTACCCATTTTTTTAAATCTTCGTTACATCCAGCACAGTAGTTTCCCATTCGCTCATAGTTATAGCTTTGGTGAGGTAGATTCTTGAACTGAAGCCTCTCTTTTCTTGTCCTAGCTTCCACTTGTTTTTTTCGTTATTCGGGCAAGTCAATTGTCAAGTGGGTGTTCCTTTATAGTTCATAACTATGCTGGAAGAAATTATGGTTTGTTTCCGTATGGCTGATGCTACACGGGTTTCTAGATTTTGTTTCCCCTGAGGCTGTAACCAAATTGTGGAATTGTTAACTTAATCAAATGGGTGAATCAGTGGAAATTCAGAGGTTAATTTTTTTTTCCTGAGGATACATCTTACTTCATAGTCTATATGGTACTTATTTATTTAGATTTTATATTCTTTCTTGTTAATTTTTTCATATTTTGCTTGTGTGGTTTATTCTTTACTTATACAGTACATATCTTTTCCAAACTGGATTGGTTTGGCGTCGGATCCCTTAGGCTTGTAGAATTCAGCTTTTCTAACTATGGTTGCTGCTTGGCTTAAAAGATTAATGCTGATGATAACAGTTATAACAATAATCTTAGCTTTCTCAGATACACCAAGTCTCTCACCAATTATTTCTAACACATCCCACTAATTTTCTTGCTTCTCTTAATCTGTGACTTGCCTTCATAAGTGATAACTGTTGTAGAAGTTTTACTGCAAGATCTCTTAGCCTCTACCATGATCCTTCCGTTGTTTCTTCTCTGGAGCCACCCCTTGTATTGAGAAACTGCTTAAAGTGAAACTCTTCTAAAGGATGTAGATGCTAAGGTACAGTATATGTGAATGAGTTGTGACTAAGTTGATAATTGAAGATGATACAGTTCTCGGTGAGGGACAGTCAAGAGTAACAGCAGAAACTGGTAAAAGAGTTTAAAAACGTTTGTAAGAAGAGGGAATTAAGAATAAATGTAACTGGATTAGGGGACTTGATATAGTAATTTACTCCCATGTACGTGTAAGAATGAAGTACTTCTATTTTTCAATTATTCCTTTTGATATTCGATAGTCCATCTTCTCAGGTTCCATTTACCCTTATGACTTACATTCAATCTCAATCTCCTCTTCTTGCAAACGTTTTTCAACTGTTTTACTAGTTTCTGGTTTTCTGGTGTTTCTCTTGACTGTCCATCAACGGGCTCTGTATTGTCTTCAATCATCAACCAAATCACAATTCATTCACCCATCTCATAACCTTGCGTCAGCATCCATTATCCCTTTCTTCAGCCTCTCATCCTTTCATCCATGAATAAGTTGAACAACTATGGAAACTTCCACACCACCTCGTTTCAGACCCAACATCCCCTGAGGCCAGTCACTCTTATGACAACAACTTCCAACACATGCTTCACTTTCTTGATAACGACCCGATTGTCCTCAACATCCTATCACCTCCGCTATACATTATTAATACCTTACATAACGCCTTTCTCTTCTTATAATGATAAGTCTTATCGAGGTTCATGTATGCTATTGTAGATTTTGCCATGTATTCAAACTTTTCTCATTGTTTTTTAATTATTATATATCCCCATTCACTCACTTCTGCCATTGCCCAAACCCATATTGATTTTGTCATATCAGCTTTCTCCTATGTCTTGCCCTCTGAATCTAAGATTACTGTAAAGCTTCACTGGAATTATAAAGTAATCTCATATGCTTATAATTCTTATAGTTACCCTTATTGCCTTTACTTTTTTACAACACGAGTTGTAGCTCTCGCTCAATCCCTTAAAAGCTTTCTGCTACCGAGATTTATATATATATATATATATATATATATATATATATATATATATATATATATATATATATATATATATATATATATATATTGTGTGTGTGTGTTTGTGTATGTGTATATTTTTACTGTATATATAGGGTGTGTCTTTGTGTATTTTTATCTGAATGGTTTATCCTCGTGTAAAATGATATACGTTTGTTGTTCATATCAGATTGATGTTTCCAATAATAGCACAAATGGAATTATTGGAGTAATCTATGTGGAAATTATTGTTTAAAATGCAAAAAGGTAGACTCATCCATTTGAAAACCCCGAAGGGATATAACTAGTATTATTATTTTTCAGATTTTTTCATTTGTTTTTTTTTTAACTTTTGTGTTTTATATGTACCACAGCAGTTCAGGGTAGGTGTTCTATTTTCAGGTTAGGTTAAGTGATTTGCTATTTCGGGTAGATTTCAATGCCATGTTTTTTTTTCCCCGCGTAGTTTGTCGAATTTTGCGAAATTCAGAAGCGTGGGCTGTTGAGCACCACAGAAAACTGCCTACAGATGAGCCGATTCATATGCCCATAGGGAAAAATATGTTTGTTAGAGACAATCTGGCGCATACACACACACACACACACACATATATATATATATATATATATATATATATATATATACATATATTTATATAAATATATATATATATATATATATATATATATATATTTATATATATATTTATATATATATATATACATATATATATACATATCTATATATATATATATATATATATATATATATATATATATATATATATATATATATATACATATATATATATATAAATATATATATATATATATATATATATATATATATATACATATATATATAAATATATATATATATATATATATATATATATATATATATACATATATATATATAAATATATATATATATGTATGTATGTATATATATACATATATACATATATATATATATATATATATATATATATATATATATATATATATATATATATATATATACAGCTGACTTTTTCTTTGCCTACACATACACCGGATAATCTGGCCTATTCTTTCATCATTCTTCTCTATCCTCATGCACTTGACAACACATAGATTACCAAACAGTTCTTCTTTACTCAAGAGGTTAACTACTGCACTATAATTGTTCATTGGCTACTTTCCTCTAATCTTGGGTAGTGCCATAGCCTCTGTACCATGGTCTTTCACTGTCTTTGGTTAGAGTTCTCTTGCTTGAGGGTACACTCGGGCACACTATTCTATGTCATTTCTCTTCTGGTTTTGTTAAAGTTCTTATAGTTTATATATGAAATGTTAATTTTAATGTTACTGTTCTTAAAATATTCTATTTTTCCTTGTTTCCTCTCCTCACTGGGCTATTTTCCCTGTTGGGGCCCTGGATTTATAGCATCCTGCTTTTCCAACCAAGGTTGTAGCTTTACAAGTAGTAATAGTAATATATATATATATATATATATATATATATATATATATATATATATATATATATATATATATATATATATATATGTATGTATATTTATTTATATATATGCATGTATAAGTAATTGCAAAACCCTCACAGGAACATGTGATGCTTACATGCAATAATCCACGAGGAAACATGAAAATACTGTGTGATTCCACTATGGTTTCGTCTCCATGACATCTTGAGGAGTGATATATTGATAAGAGATTTTCTACAATATAGATGGTATAGTGAGAGTACACACATGCCTACAAAGATCCGTTGATGATAACATGCCACCTGTATTTACAACACCACGGCTGTACCTTCTTGGCTTACCTTATTTCCCAATAGCTGTGGTGGGAGCCTCAACTTTTAGGGACAGGTCAGATGTCCTGGGTTTGTAGACCTTCAGTCAGTTACTTGAATTATCTTTATACAGTTTTATTAAGAGTTTATCCTATATGATTTTGATTATCAATAGTATGTATGTGGAAAAATTTACATACATATACAGTATACCTAAACACGTTGTGTACATATATACATTAACACACATAAAACAACGGCAGCAACAAAAAATGTAGCCATTTATAGTCTACTGAAGGATAAAGGCCTCAGATACGTCTTTACTCATGTAAGGGTTCGGCCAATTTCATCAGCACGTTGGCCAGTGTATATTGGTGATGGTGGGAGATATTTGTCTGATTGCTCATGGCAAACCCGCCTAGTATGTGAGGCCCTGTCTATTAAATTTTTGCTAACCATGGAATATATATATATATATATATATATATATATATATATATATATATATATATATATATGTATATGTATATATATGTATATGTGTATATATATATATATATATATATATGTATATATATATATATATATATATATATATATATATATATATATATATATATATATATATATATATATAATATCCTAGCTCTTGTATGAAGATATGTGTTGTACGTCTAGGTAAATGAACTCTATGATCATGAGAATTCCACAAAATCTAACTATTCAGCATGCGGTTGTAGCAAGATTGCATTTTGATAGCGAAGGTTAGTTAGTTGCCTTTGAGCGCTCGAGTAGATAAGGCTCTCACCTAAGAGAGCGTCAATTGTACAGTATAGTGTACTTTGAATCTATTGTAATAAAGTGAAATAAACCCATGTTCCTATGTCTCATTATCTGTTAACGTGGGACATATTGGTGTCAGGTGTAGAAATACGTCTGTTTGTGTATGCTGTGAGCAAAGTTGTTCTTTAAACCTGTAAAATAAAGTTCAAGATGCCTAGATACGTGAGAACTAACATAGCAGACAATGCTACTGCTGGGAGGTGAAAACGGAAGAGCAGTGTATAGCGTTGCCGATGAAGAATATAGACAGGAAATTAAAATGCAAGAATTGGAAAATTAGTTAGATAACTTATTATTATTATTATTATTATTATTATTATTGCTTTTCCTAGTTGGAAAAGCAAGATGCCAAAAGCCCAAGGGCTCCAATAGGGAAAAATAACCCAGTGAGGAAAGGAAATAAGGAAATAAATAAATGATGAGAAAGATTTAGCAGTGAATCATTCTAAATACAGTAACAACGTCAAAATAGATATGTCATGTATAAACTATTAACAACGTCAAAAACAGATATGTCATATATAAACTATAAAAAGACTCATGTCAGCCTGGTCAACATAAAAACATTTGCTCCAACTTTGAACGTTTGAAACTACCCAATTAGGAAGATCATTCCATAACTTGGTAACAGATGGAATAAAACTTCTAGAATACTGTGTAGTATTGAGCCTCATGATGGAGAAGGCCTGGCTATTAGAATTAACTGCCTGCCTAGTATTACGAACAGGATAGAATTGTCCAGGGAGATCTGAATGTAAAGGCTGGTCAGTGTTATGAAAAATCTTATGCAACATGCACAATGAACTAATTGAACGACGGTGCCAAAGATTAATATCTAGATCAGGAATAAGAAATTTAATAGACCCTAAGTTTCTGTCCAACAAATTAAAAATGAGAATCAGCAGCTGCAGACCAGGCAGGAGAACAATACTCAAAACAAGGTAGAATGAAAGAATTAAAACACTTCTTCAGAATAGATTGGTCACCCAAAATTTTAAGACTTACTCAATAAGTCAATTTTTTGTGCAATTGAAGAAGACACAGACCTAATGTGTTTCTCAAAAGTAAATTTGCTGTCGAGAATCACACCTAATATTTTAAAAGAGGCATACAAATTAGAAGAAACATTATCAATACAGAGATACGGATGTTGAGGAGCCACCGTCCTTGACCTACTTATAATCATACTTGGAGTTTTGTTAGGATTCAACTTCATACCCCATAATTTGCACAATGCACTAATTTTAGCTAAATCTCTATTAAGGGCATCATCTGCATATCCAACAAGCTTGCTTTCTAGGCCAAACCACATGTCATGTGTATATAGTATGAAAAGTAATGGGCCAAGACCACTACCCAGTGGAACACCGGATATCACATTCCTATACTCACTATGGTGCCCATCAACAACAACTCTTTGAGATCTATTACTTGAAAATCATTAATAATGCTAAGAAACGACCCCCCCCCCACTCCCAACTGTTTGAGTTTGAAAACAAGGGCCTCATGATTAACACGGTCAAAGGCAGCACTAAAATCAAGGCCAATCGTACGAACTTCCTGACCACAATCAAGGGATTTCTGTACAGCATTGGAGATTGTAAGAAGGGAATCACATTCTTCAAGGCCTTTACGAAAACCAAATTGCAAACTAGGGAACAGATGATTACCTTCAACAAATCTATTAAGACTTTTTGCCAGAAGACTTTCAAAAACTTTAGATAATATGGGAGTTATGGAAATTGAGCGGTAATCAGTTGGACTTAAGCTACCACAAACACATTTACATAGAGGAGTAACATTACCAATTCTCCAACAGTTGCTAAAAGCTCCTCTTCTTGCTAACTTGCGCAAAATAACAGATAACTTAGGAGTTGAGAAATCTGCTGTCTTTATAAAAAACATAGGAAAAATACCATTTGGGTCTACACCTCCATAAGCATCAAGGTCCATCGACAGAGCTTTAATCTCACGAGATTGAAAAGCTAAACTAGTTAGTTTCAGTTGAGGCATAAACTCTGAGCAAAAGCTCGAAGCTGAGTATAGTTGTTCCTGGTCAAATCTGATCTGTTACCGTTCCAAAGATGATAGGCCTCCTGTTTCTCAAATAAGCACTTCTACAATCATCATTGAACCACGGTTTGTCCTTCACTCGGTACCTTAGCACACGAGAAGGGATACGCCTATCAATTATGTTGACTAGATTCTCATTCAAAGGGACAACAGGATCTACACTACTATATAATTGTGACCAGTTCAAGCACCAAAGATCATGTAAAATCCCATTCCAGTCTGCTTGGGATTTCATATAAATTTTACAAGAATATGATATATCAGGGACAGGCTGCTCAGTCTTCACTAATAATGAAATCAAGGCATGATCAGATGTCCCGACTGGAGAACCAACCTTACTAGTTATAACGCCAGGGGAGTCAGTGTATACGA
>NC_090754.1:64695931-64715931 GCF_036898095.1 Palaemon carinicauda
GCAGTATTAAAGGTCATTTTTGATGAAAAATTTTGAGGTGAGGCATAATAAATATTTGTTTAAGGTGGCTTGAGGATAATGAAAAATGAGTGTCCTGGTACCTCAATTTACTTTATTATTATTATCTAAGCCAAGCTACAACCCTAGATGGAAAAGCAGATGCTGTAAGCTCAAGGGCTCCAACAGAGAAAAATAGCCCAGAGTGAGGAAAGGAAATAAGGAAATAAATAAACGAGGAGAACAAATTAACAATTGATCATTCTAAAAACAGTAACAACGTCAAAATAGATATGTCATATATAAACTATTATCAACATAAAAAACATATGTCATATATAAACTATAAAAAGACTTATGTCAGCCTGTTCATCATAAAAACATTTGCTGCAACTTTGAACTTTTGAAGTTCTACTGATTCAACTACCCGATTAGGAAGATCATTCCACAGCTTGGTCACAGCTGAAATAAAACTTCTAGAATACTTTACTTTATACTTCGTTCGTTCGTTTGTTTAAGAACGCCTTGCTTATAGCAAGACACGGGCTCTTGCACCATGGCAGCCCATAAGAGTGATACTTTATATTGCATTAAAGGGAGAATTTGAGAAAAAAGTCTGTTGGATAAATAAGTTTAAAACTTAAGTTAAGAAAAGGTGTTATAAAAAGGAGGTTATTGGGTATAAATTTTAAGAGCTGTTCGAAGAAATCAGTGTGAAATTTGATAGTAGATAGAAAAAAATATTGTTTAAAGTTGTTTTAAACATGTCTGAAGAATATGTTAAGAGAACGAGTATGCAGATATATATTTTTTGCGACGGTAAAGATATCAGAAGACAAAGATATTTTATGTTTTGGTAATAAAATTTTTCCAGACATTTTGAGAGTTTCTGTTTTCAAGATTTTAACGTTTTTAATAAACATAGTTTTTATAGAAAAGATTTATATTTCTTTCTATCACAGATTTTAATCCTAATTTATATTTTATATCTTATATTTAGGTTTCATTTTTATTAGATTTAAAATCTATAATATTCTTGCCTCGTAAATTTATTGAAACCATCTCTGTAAGAATCGAGCTTGACTTATTGCCTTGGTAAATATCCTCTTTTTAATAATAATGATAATATGAGACATTTGAAGAAGCAAGTAATCTTTCTAAGCTCAGTTGATTTATGTTGTTTTGAAGAGAAAAAAATTATCTGTAAAAGATTTCAGTTTATATTGATTGTTTAAGATGTTTTAATAATATTAGTACACAATGGCATTTGCAAATTTTTCTTTGGTGTTTTCATCAAGATTTGTAATGAAAGTAATGTTTGAATATTTTGTCATAAAATTATTGACATATATGATACATTATTCCTCGTACTCTCAGAGAGAGAGAGAGAGAGAGAGAGAGAGAGAGAGAGAGAGAGAGAGAGAGAGAGAGAGAGAGAGAGAGAGAGGGGGGGGGGGGTTGAAAATGATAGCAGTAATGCCTGTGGCCTTATCTAATTAACTTTGTATGTGCTTCTAATGACAAAACATTTGTTGAGTCAAACTTACGATTAAAGAGAGAGAGAGAGAGAGAGAGAGAGAGAGAGAGAGAGAGAGAGAGAGAGAGAGAGAGAGAGAGAGAGACTTATCAAGTTATGTTATCTAATGTGGGTTTTTTTCATATTGATTATCAGCATAAATGACTTCAACCCATCTTCTACTGATATGCTAATAAGATAATTTCAAATAAGACAAAGTTCTTTATGTAAAGGAGAATGTGCATCTTTTAGTAAGTTTATTCAAGTGATTAAATTGTCTGTGACCTCTATTAAGTGAAATGGCCAAAGGTAGATTTCTCTAGAGTGCTGGATTAATTTGTACTGCTTAACTATCGCATGTCCTTATAACTGTACCGGGAATGAACTCTGTTTATCACCCTATCTCTCACACGCACCTAGACACCAAATAAAAGAGTAAAATCTCTCTCTCTCTCTCTCTCTCTCTCTCTCTCTCTCTCTCTCTCTCTCTCTCTCTCTCCGTTACAGACTTTGAAATATACGCTTCATTTTACTCACATTTGTATCTTTTTTATATTTTCATCAAATTTGAAATTTACCAAATTAACCTCGGTCATTTCATTACTTCTTTGGGTCTCATTGTGGCGAGTTGATGCTTTCACGATTCTGCTTAAGTCTCTTACTTCTTTTTTTTTCATAAAGGTCACTGTTCATTTAGACATGGATCTTAGATACGGCAAGAGCTGTGAAACTCCACTTTAGCTTTCATAAAGGTCACTATTTCTTTTTGCATGGCTCTTAGAAACTGCAAGATCTGTGAAACTCCATTTTATTTCATAAAGGTCATTGTTCTTTAATATGGATCTCCGATACTGTAAGACATCTTAAATTCGATACTAGATTTCATATATTTTTAGCACGAATTATGGACACTACAGGAGCTATGAAATTTCCCACTTGATTTCATAAAGGCCAATTTTCTTTTTTCCATTAATGTGACATACTGCAAGACCTGGTAAATTCCACGCTTTTTTCATTAAGGTCACTTTTCTTTTTTTTCCCATGGATGTAACATACTGCAAGACCTGGGAAATTCCATACTGATTTTCATTAAGGTCACTTCATTTTACATTTATTTTCATGAAGGTCACTTCTTTTTACACTTGTTTACATAAAGGTCACTCTTCTTTTATCCATTAATGTGACATACTGCAAGACCTGGTAAATTCCACGCTTTTTTCATTAAGGTCACTTCTCTTTTTTTCCCATGGATGTGACATTCTGCAAGACCTGGAAGATTCCACTCTTGGTTTCATTAAGGTCACTTTTCTTTTTTCCATGAATGTGACATACTGCAAGACCTGGGAAATTCCAAACTTGTTTTCATTAAGGCCACTTTTCATTTTACAATTGTTTTCATTGAAGTCACTTTTCCTTTATCCATGGATGTGACATACTGCAAGACCTGAAAAATTCCACACTTGTTTTCATTAAGGTCACCTGTCTTTTATCTATGGATGTGACATACTGCAAGACCTGGAGACTTCCACACTTGTGTTCATTAAGGAGACTTTTCTTTTTACACTTGTTTTCATTAAGGTCACTCTTCATTCTTTCCCCAGTGAGGAAAGGAAATAAGGAAATAAATAAATCATGAGAAAAAATTAACAATAAATCATTCTAAAAACAGTAACAACGTCAAAACAGATATGTCTTATATAAACAACTATTAACAACGTCAAAAACAGATATGTCATATATAAACTATAAAAAGACTTATGTCAGCCTGGTCGACATAAAAACAATTGCTCCAACTTTGAACTTTTGAAGTTCTACTGATTCAACTACCCGATTAGGAAGATCATTCCACAACTTGGTAACAGCGGGAATGAAACTTCTAGAATTCTATGTAGTATTGAGCCTCATGATGGAGAAGGCCTGGCTATTAGAATTATGTGCCTGCCTAGTATGACGAACAGGATAGAATTGTCCAGGGAGATCTGAATGTAAAGGATGGTCAGAATTATGAAAAATCTTATGCAACATGCATAATGAACTAATTGAACGACGGTGCCAAAGATTAATATCTAGATTAGGAATAAGAAATTTAATAGACCGTAAGTTTCTGTCCAAGAAATTAAGATGAGAATCAGCAGCGGAACACTAGACAGGAGAACAATACTGAAACAAAGGTAGAATAAAAGAATTAAAACACTTCAGAATAGATTGATCACCGAAAACCTTGTAAGACTTTCTCAATAAGCCAATTTTTTGTGCAATTGAAGAAGAGACAGACCTAATGTGTTTCTTAAAAGTAAATTTGCGTCGAGAATTACACCTAAGATTTAAAGTGTCATACAAATTTAAAGAAACATTATCAATACTGAGATCCGGATGTTGAGAAGCCACCGTCCTTGACCTACTTACAATCATACTTTGAGTTTTATTAGAATTCAACTTCATATCCCATAATTTGCACCATGCACTAATTCTAGCTAAATCTCTATTAAGGGATTCACCAACCCCAGATCTACATTCAGGGGATGGAATTGATGCAAAGAGTAGCATCATCTGCATATGCAACAAGCTTGTTTTCTAGGCCAAACCACATGTCATGTGTATATAGTATGAAAAGTAATGGGTCAAGAACACTACCCTGTGGAACACCGGATATCACATTCCTATACTCACTATGGTGCCCTTCAACAACAAGTCTTTGAGATCAATTACTTAAAAAATCAATAATAATGGTAAGAAACGACCCACCCACTCCCAACTGTTTGAGTTTGAAAACAAGGGCCTCATGATTAACACGGTCAAAGGCAGCACTAAAATCAAAGCCAATCATACGCACTCCCTGACCACAATCAAGGGATTTCTGTACAGCATTAGAGATTGTAAGGTCATCACATGCTCCAAGGCCTTTACGAAAACCAAATTGCAAACTAGAGAATAGATGATTACCTTCAGCAAACCTATTAAGACGTTTTGCCAGAAAATGTTCAAAAACTTAGATAATATGGGAGTTTTGGAAATCGGGCGGTAATAAGTGGGACTTGAGCTACCACAATCACATTTACATAAAAGAGTAACATTACCAATTCTTCAACAAGTGCTAAAAGCTCCTCTTCTTGCTAACTTGAGTAAAATAACATAACTTTAGAGCTAAGAAATCTGTTTTCTTTATAAAAAACAAAGGAAAAATACCATTTGGGTCTACACCTCCATAAGCATCAAGGTCTATCACCAGAGCTTTAATCTCACGAGATGGAAAAGCTAAACTAGTTAGTTTAACCTCAGGAAAACAGGAATGAGGAAGTTCAAGTTTTTCATTATTCTGTTTACTGTCAAAAACATCAGCCAACATTGTTGCCTTTTCCTTAGGACAGTGAGTGACTGAGCCATCTAGTTTAAGTAAAGGAGGAACTGTTGCATCTACACCAGAGAGTGTATATTTAAGGGTAGACCACCATTGATGTCCCTGAGTTGTACCAGAAAGGGTTTCTTTTATGATTAAATCGTATTCCTTTTCAGTTGAGGCATAAACTCTCTGAGCAAAAGCTCGAAGCTGAGTATAGTTGTTCAGGTCAAATCTGATATTACCCTTCCAAAGATTATAGGCCTCCTGCTTCTCCATATAAACACGTCTACAATCATCATTGAACCACGGTTTGTTCTTCACTCGGTACCTTAGCACACGAGAAGGGATACACCTATCAATTATGTTGACTAGATTCTCATTCATAGGGACAACAGGATCTACACTACTATATAATTGTGACCAATTCAAGCACAAAAGATCATGCAAATTCCCATTCCAGTCTGCTTGGGATTTCATATAAGTTTTATTTGTTTTCATTAAGGTCACTTTTCCTTTATCCACGGATGTGACATACAGCAAGACCTGAAAAATTCCACACTTGTTTTCATTAAGGTCACTTTTCTTTTATCTATGGAATTGGCATTGTGCAAGACCTGGAAAATTTCACTCTTGTTTTCATTAAGGTCACTTTTCTTTTTTTACACTTATTTTCATTTGAACTAAAACTTTTGGATACTTATTCGCTTGAACAATACTTAGGAATGTAATTTAAAGCAGCCTTAACACACAGATGAATATAATTATTAACACCTTACAATTATAATCAAACACGCTGAAGGTGGCAAGCCAAATTGTACATTCGTATGTTAGACAGCTTTATAGTTAAATAGAATTCCTGTCGACGAAAGGACCTCATCCAAACGTAGACGAAGCGAAAAAGTCCTATTCAGTGAATATGTTTAGCTCGTAACCACTCTGTCCTAAAAATATGAACAATATCACTATTAGTGGCATGGAAACAGTAAGTCAAATTAGATTACACCAGAATTACTCAAAATTAAGCTGCAAAACTTTTACAGGGCTTCATAATAATGCAACCTTTGACACAAGTAACCTGGAAATTTCATATGAATAAATTGACTCAAAAGGACCAAGAATAGTTATTTAATAATTAAGGATTTAGCAAGACCTTTACTTAAATATAAATGAAAGTACTGGCAATAACAAGGAATCGAACTAAAACCCGCTTCCTTCAGTTGAACCCCATACCTGTTACTGTCCAGAGAAGCATATAAGTGGAAGTGACGACGACGTTCACCACAAGAGCACGTTGCAGATAAAGGAGCCAATTATGCGACACATGAAGCCAGGACTCCACTTGGGCTCAATCACACAAAACGATGCTGAATACATCAAAGTAAACCCTTGGTCATAACTCGAGGATGACGACTTCAGAACTGCATACGTCTCGACGTGGCACATGGTTGTGGCAAACTAATCGAAGAAGCTATCCAGTGGTCCAGTGGAGGTTTTACAATATCCACATATTGTACATATTCCTCACTGTATAATTATCGACGAAGAAACACATCTGCGAACAACACTTGAAAACGATGATTAGTAATTTCACAGAAGGCATAGAGGAGGAGTTGCTGCCATACTGCCGACGGTGAGATGTCTCTGCTTCTGTCTTTCAGTACATAACCATATGGGCTTGTATAGTTATAACAAGGTAATAAGGGAACCAATGGAAGAGGGTTAAAAAGTGAAAAACAAGCTAATTCAATATCAACTTAAAACTATTAAACAACCACCTACTCCCTTTGAATCAAATTGCACGGTGAATACAAACAAATAAGGAAAGTTACGAATTATATTCGTAATTTTCTGGACATTATTAAGGTCACTTTTCTTTTTACACTTGTTATCATTAAGGTCACTTTTCTTTTTACACTTGTTTTCATTAAGGTCACTTTCCTTTTTACACTTGTTTTCATTAAGGTCACTTTTCTTTTTACACTTGTTTTCATTAAGGTCACTTTTCTTTTTACACTTGTTTTCATTAAGGTCACTTTTCTTTTTACACTTGTTTTCATTAAGGTCACTTTTCTTTTATCCATGGATGTGACATACTGCAAGACCTAGGAAATTCCATTCTTTTTTTCATTAAGGTCTTTTTTGCTCTTTTCCATGGATATGACATACTGCAAGACCTGGAAAATTCCACACTTTGTTTTTATTAAAGTCACTTTTCTTTTTACACTTGTTTTTAGTAAGGTCACTTTTCTGTTTACACTTGTTTTCATTAAGGTCACTTTTCTTTTTTCCACGAATGTGACATACTTCAAGACCTGTAAAATTCCACACTTGTTTTCATTAAGGTCACTTTTCTTTTTACAATTGTTTTCATTAAGGTCACTTTTCCTTTATCCATGGATGTGACATACTACAAGATCTGGGAATTCCATACTTGTTTTCATTAAGGTCTTTTATTCTCTATTCCATGGACGTGTCATACTGCAAGACCTGGAAAATTCCACTCTTGTTTTCATTAAGGTCACTTTTCTTTTTTCCATGGATGTGACACTGCAAGACCTGGAAAATTCCACACTTGTTTTCATTAAGGTCACTTCTTTTTTTCCATGGATGTGAGGTACTGTAAGACATGTGAAATTCCACACTTGTTTTCATAAAGGTCACTTTTCTTTATTCCATGGATGTGAGGTACTGTAAGACCTTGTTTTCATTAAGCTCACTTTGCTTTTTTTTCCACGGATATGAGATGATGCAAGACCTGTGAAATTCCACACTTGTTTTCATTAAGGTCACTTTTCTTTTTTCCACGGATGTAAGATATTGCCAGACCTGGGGAATTCCACACTTGTTTTCGTTAAGGTTACTTTACTTTTTTTTCACGGATGTGTGATACTGCAAGACCTGTGAAATTCCGCACAGATTCACTGGCAAAAAGTGCTGCAGCCGAGTTGCTACGAAGAAGGTATCCCATTCTCTCTAATGATTTTTTACCAGCAATGAAGAATTCTATTTATAACAATTGACATCAGCAGTGGGATAGTTTAATGGAAAATATGATGAGAGAAGCGATTGTTTTATCCCCTTGGAGGTATAATAGGATACCCCGAAAATAGGAGACTACTTTGTCGTCTCCGCATTGGTCGCACTCGGATGACACACGAGTTTCTGCTGGCTGGCCAACACAAACCATATTGCGACGACTGTTTGATACCCTTGACAGTGCGGCATTTGTTGACTGAATCTCCCACTTATAGCACAGAAAGAAATAGATATCTGTTTGAGCCTCGGGGTGAGGATGGCAGGTTCATCCTTGCCAAGATCCTTGGACGTGATGTGTCGCACAATGTTAGTGGCCATTTGTGAATTTATATCAGAAGCAGGTCTTCTTAATGCTATTTAACTTTTATAGCATATTTACTTCTCTGGTTTTAATTGAATATTCTTTTCATCTTTATTTATAATAAACGATATCAGCGTCAATGACCTTCGATGTCAGGATGCCAGAGAACTTCAAATCATTCATATATTCCAAACTTGTTTTCTTTAAGGTCACTTTTCCTTTTTTCACGGATACGAGATATTGCAAGACCTGTGAAATTCCACTCTTGTTTTCAGTAAGGTCATATTTCTTTTTTCAACGGATGTTAGATACTGCATGACCTATGAAATCCACTCTTGGTTTCATTAAGGTCAATTTTCTTTTTCCATGGATAGGAGATACTGCAAAACCTTTGAAATTTCACGCTTGTTTTCATTAAAGTCACTTTTCTTTTTTGGCATATATGTGACATACTGCAAGACCACCTATGAAATTTCTGTCATTCTATTCTGTGTTTTGGATTTCTAACCAATTTCATGTGGTTTAAAAAACTCAAACCCTCTCAATATTTGTTACGTGTATAAATAAACAGGATCTTATTTATATTGTTTTCTGAATTACTACCAGGCCTCTAGTTCCACTTCCTACTTCCGTTTATAAATAGAAAGTTGAATATACCGATTTTGAGTTCTGAAATGAACCGAATGATTCTTTATTAAAATGGAAGTGGAGAATTGGGTCTTGTCAAATTTGAAGACGTTGGACAGTTAAGTGCTGAAAGATCAAGGGGTAATGGATGAAAAGCAATAAAGAAAAAGAAAAACATGTATTATTAAGTGTCTAAGACATTATCCACCATGACACCTGATTGAGTTTATAGTATATGGGCAAATATTAAAAATTTCATGTTTGCTAAAATTTTGATAGAATCTTAGCAACCATGTTTAAACCATTTTATATCCACCTCTAATCAAGAAAAACATGGTCGCCATTTTTTCCATGAACTTTTAAAGTAGCCATATTGGATTTCAAAATGACTACGTAGTATTTTCTTTAAATCGTTAATATCCCGGCTTCTATTTGGGATAGGAACTTACATCCATAGTCTATATATACATTTTCAGGGTCAAAGATTAATAACCTACAATTATAAATAATAGAGAAATAAAACTACATAGAATTTTGGGGTATTTATATAATTTTCATGTATTTTTGTAGAAAAATACCAGTCACTGCAGGTAGACATAAATAGATTTAGTGTAGAGATTGTGGCCTGCAGCTTCCAGGTAGGGCACATTGTCGTGCAAAGCGTACGCGTGCAGACGCCAGTCACTAGTGCATTCCGACCTCAGGAATGTCCTCAGTATGTCAATCATGTCCATGTATTGCAGCCATAGCTGTGCAGTATGCAGATTCTTCATCGATAGTCGGGCTACATTCATGATGTCACAAACAGTCAGAACTGTGCTGAAAGGATATCTTCAGTAGAACACTCACCCTTCATCAATGAATCATACAGGTCACGCAGCTCACACAGGTCAGTTGGTCCAGCTCCCACACTTTGCGACCCCGATTCGGTATCATGTGGATCCATGGCTGCCAGTGCATTATCTCGTCTTCACTTGGTTCGTCATCTCCTACAGTGCCGTGAGGACATCATCCTTAGCCTGCGAACAAGTAGGCACTAATGTACCAAGTATACTTTCTGCGAGGAGAGTGTTCAGTGCTGCATCAACCAAGAAATGCCCACGGATAGCTTGGTCATATGGCTTGCCAGACAGAATGTGTGTTACAGTGTCCTCGGCGTACATCAGTTCCTGAACAGAGCGCATTCCAGATCCGACATTATATTTCCTATACTCCCCAAGAAGCTCATCAGAATGTGGAAGCCCTCCCATGCGCAGTACAATCTTACGCAAGTCACTGGCCTCCAATTGACTTTCGATGATGGTAAGCGCCTTCCACCAAAGTGGTTGGTCTAATGTGGTGATGACCTTTGCATTGTACTGTTTGGCCTGCTCAGATAGAAATGTCAATGTTGAATAGATGCAAGTTGGATCACTGCTGTTAATGTCGATCATGGGAAGCAGGAACACTGTACACTGACCTGGATGTACACTAGTGTGCACGGTTTGCATCATGCCAGACCATGCTGGTCGTGGAGAGTGCAATGTGAGGGACAGCTTCCAGAGGAGGTCAAGGTTGGTAGATCTGTCCTTTTCTATATCATCTTGTAGACCCTCATACCCCAGAGTATCTAGCCCATCGCAAGGTGATGTCAGATGCTGAATGTTTATTCGTCCCACGGCTACAACATCCTTCAGTGTCACAGACACGTGGCGCTCTTGTTGATGTCCGGATACCTGGAGTGGCAGATGCAATCATTCCCATCCCGTGGAATGTGTTGAGACCATCTATTGTACGGATGTTGTGATCGACATTGTCCGCCATATGTTGGATGACCTGCTCCGGCTGGTAGTTTGGTATGTCTGTCCCTAGTACAACTGCTGCACTCCATTCATACCTTTGTATCTCACGATAAGAACTGCAATATCCGTGGGCATGGAGCGTGTTGATCAAGAACTAAAATGCAAATTGATGGTACATTTGTACACCAATTCTTATCTGTAAGGGTGCCAGCAGCACTCTGGGCCGAAATGCCTGCATGATAGCCTGACCTAGAGAACTGACTTTTCTATCAGCATCACGGCCCACAAAGAGTGTTTGAAGGAGTTTTAGGGATTCAGGTAGGAACGACATGGCTTCTTCTGTTGAGGACATTTCAGTTGTACATGGGTACATATCTATCAACTATTGTATGGATTTCACATCACTTTTGATCAGTTTTGCTGCCGTCTTAATCGGTCTCATCTTCTCAGCTTCAGATGATGTCTCCTTTGGCCTATGATGGAATTCTTGAATGATCACAGAGGCCCTGTGGCGAAAGCTCACAACATTCTCTTTGCCATTTATTTCTGCGATGCTGATATCCTGACCAAAGTGCTTTTGGATACATTCCTTCATATAGGTGAATCCATAAGGTGTGCATCAGTTCCAAAAAGATATTCCCCCATTTTTTCTATGAAATCCGGTATCGTTGTCTGTTCCTCGTCATTGGCTTTGAGGTGTCATCAGCCGGTATACCACACTTAGGTCGCTTGCTTGGCACTGTAAGGAAATGGCATGGAATTTGCTTCTCAGTTCTGAAGTTTATTCTTTCATATGTTGTGATAGACAGCGTCAGCGGCATGCAAGTCCTGGATGAATTGTACTCGAGCCTTTACTGTCTCTGACCATGCATCATTGCGTTCAACACAGCTTTCTGTAACCTTCCTCTGGAAGTCCATTGTTCGGACTGGTATAAGTTTATGCGTTTTTGTCTTCCCTGGTACTTGTCTGGTGTTCCACAGAACAAACAGTGTTCACTATAATGAAACGCAGAACTGGCAGATCGACGCACATGCTTATTGCCGCTGAAACCACCAGTATAGTCCTAGCCCTGTTTTCTGATGTCTTACTCAATAGACAGTTGGGAGCAGAAGTCCTTCCTGCATTTGGTGTGTACACTTGTCCAGGTGCGACACTGATATCAGCCTGCTGTGGGTCATTTGCCTTGCTTATTCCATCACACCCCTTGGCACCTAATTTCGTGGTTTGTTCGCTGTTACTGAGAGACTTGCTACAGAAAACGCCAACGTCCATGCTACTGGTTAACCTGAAAAGAAAAAATAGGCTATCAGGCATTAATTATCTATATGTATTTGTTAATCGGAATTTTTTACATCTTTTCAGAAATATGAAAGAAATAACAAAAGCACTGTTATAACAAAAAAATGTTATGCCATTTCTATTAGCGTATTTTCGTGCATAACTTTCAAAAAGTGGTTGCTCGAAATGAATGTGTTATATTGCTTTGATTTTCGTTGACTTTTACTATGTTATTACATGGGTCAAAAGAAGCAAAAATGCCAAGTTTCATTACTATTGCATTTTTTGGTGGGTATATCCATAAAATGGCTGACCTAATAACTTGATCTATACTAATGCGTGAGTGGAATTGTATTCTTAGTGTTAGCAGTAAAGTCACCATCCATAAAATCTTGCCAAATCACTGGGTCCTTTGTCTTCATATCATGTATTTGAGCTATGAATTCAGTGATATTCTATGCAGTCTATCCTGTTGTAAGCAAAGAAATATACACATAATTTCTCTAGAGAAGCCAAATAGAGCAGCCAATTACCCTCATGTATACTTATCTGAAATAGTAACAGAATCTGTATGCAATTCATGTACATTCGCGGCCAAACATTCAATGGGTCTCTTTAGCTGCTTCTCAAGATTAACAGATTCTAAAGTTACTAAGAATATCTGGTGACCCTGTTAGAATCATTCTGATATATGCATGCTTATGCAAGCTCTTTAACAATGATCTTGAGAGTATCATAAACTGCTGGAGTTTCTTCTAGGAAAGTCTCAAACCACATATCAAAGAGGCTTTGAAGACTGATTTGATGGGCTTTAATTGCTGTGTTGTGGTGGTTTCTATTAATGATCTGATCAACAGTAACACTACTACTGTAGAGAGACCAGCCTCCTGTCATGCTTTATCAAGTTCACTTCCTTCATCTGTCCTTCCCAACAGCGGAGAGCACATAGTACTGTGTGAAAAGTTCTTGGACAGAAGATCCGTTTGTCTTTGTATTTTGGTTTGAGGTATTCTAGCTTTAAGACCTTTGCACAGGTCCATATCCGAAGTGACTAGGTTTGTTTTACTTTATCCGAGACTAAATTGTTTAATTTAATCAATTGGCCTAGTGCTGTAACTAATGTGGCCCATTTACGAACTGCAGCATTTATTAATGATAGACTAAATGCTTCATTTATTACTGTTTGAGTATCAGTAGGTAATGCTGTAAGGCTGAGTGAATTATACCCAGACCAGACATAAATGTGTTGCTTTTTGTCTGGTTCTCTATTCTGGTCATTGATATTAGATAAGGATAGCAAATATGCCTATCGGCTTGATTCTGTGTTGTGACAGCATGTAGTGATGAATTTGCAAGTCCCTGAATCTTCAAAATTTTCATCCAGATGTTCTTCATCAATTGCATGCAATAGCTGTCTGATCATAGAATCACCAGGCTTCAAAGCTGGCCCTTTCAATATTACATTATTACAAACAGATGTGTTCACCTGTTCAATGCGTAAATGTTTGACAGAGTGAAATGAACTTTCATCTTTATTGGAGTAGCGAGCAACCATACAAGCAGTGTTTTTTCTGTTGGTGGAGAATCTAATTGTGTAGCATATTTACCTATTTCATATTTCTGATAGTGTGGACTTCATTTAGCTTTTGGATTGCCTTCAATCAAACATAGAACTATATTGATAATAGATGAGGGGACTTTGATAAGCTCAGTAGACATTTCATGTGGTGTATTGATATCCAATGCTCCAACAATTATTTCTCCTTCACCAATATGTTGGTAGACTCCAATAGCCATTCCATGTAAACTTAGTTTACCAACGGACGATCTATTTTCATGTCTATGTTGTCCATTGATACATGGATTGTTTTATTCTTTATACTCAATTGAGGCACATGCACAACATACTCTCCCATGTCTGTAAACACTGTTAGGACAATATTGTTTTAGATCTTAGTGGCATGATCGTAGGGTATACCAAAACCACTGTGGCTAAGCAAGGATATTGCTTTCTGACTTCGGAATTGGGATGCATATTTAGGGACAATTCAGTGGGGTAGGGGACATGAATTACGCTACATAGAAATATAACAGATATAGTGTTATATTTATCAAGTAGCCATACTCCAGTTGTTATATTTAAATTATGTAATTCTGTCATGTATGTTAGCTCATTAACATGAAGTTTATATGCTGATTGATACAACATTTGTAGTAAATCACGGGCGACCCTCTTGAATTAAAGAATGGCTGCCCTAAGATTTCATTACAAAATGGCAACCCCATATTTCCATTAGAGATAGGTATAGAAGATATTAACCACAATTTAGAAGATTCTATAATTTTTATATTTTTACATTTGCCTACATACTATTGCAACACGTGTGTATATATGATGAATATTTATCACTAACACTTATGAATTTTGTACCGCACGTGTTTCACTCCAACTCGTACATTGTAACGGTATGTTCTTTTTTATTGTATATCTCACTCTGCACCTCACTGTTAACAACTGGTTTCAGCCTGTTTTTTTCATGAACTGATGTGTTTGAATGATTGTGACCTTCTTTCACTGAAAGTCTTGTATATAAGCCCATTGTCTGTTGAAATAGCTATTTTCATTCACCTCGCCTCTCAGTTACAACAGAACTGCGCGCTCGCACATTGGTGATCAGCCTGCCCCCGCATTGGTCTTTGAAGATGCCACCCACAGAACCTGTCCCTTTGGCTCACGCAGCCAGTGGAGAAACGTTCGCCTGGTTTCAGCGTGCTGATGTCCAATTTTGCATCCATGGCATGACTTAGTCAAGCACCAAAGCAGATTACGTTCACATGGCGATGCCTGAGGACACTCTCGGATATTTCTGATAGTCTTTGCAAGCAAGCGGGCACCCCAATAGCGTACGGAGCCCTCAAGAAATACCTCCTGGAGCAGTACTCATCATCACCAGCCTCCCATATAGCCAAAGGTTTTCAGCTCTCTCAACAACCATTGGGGGACCAAAAGACTTCACTCGCCCTCCAAAAAATGACCAGTATCGCTTGCCAGCAACCTGCCGCATATGGCTCTACTCATGAAGTTAATCTACATTGTGCCCTTTGGGTACGGTGCCTACCCGAACATGTACGCGCTGCCATCTTCGATGTCAATATTTTGCCGATGAAGGACCTGATGACAAAGTTGACGCCCTTATGAACAGCCACTTCACCAACTTTAAGACCTCTGTCAACATGTCCACTCCTGACGAAGAGGACAACTATTCAACATCAACCAAAGCTGACGTGAATGCGGTAGGACACAGATGGAAGGCCCCTGACATGCCGAAGTGGCAACAAAGCCTCCCCCCACCCACCACTCGCTCATGTCTCAACCAACGACTTCTACAGCCACTTACTGACAACCAACGGCCGCAGTTATGCTAATCCCACTACAGATTCGGGGCTGCAGTGAAGAAATGGTCAAACGGTTGTCTGTGGCCAAAAAACGTGTCAGTAGGCCATCGCTTGTGGCTGACGCCTATCCTGTCACTAATTTTTTCTTTTTACGTGATGCAGGTACGGACGTGTGATTTTTGGTAAACAAGGATTCATGCCATTCTCTTCTTCCAAGCCCACTCGCCTGGATATGACGTAGTCTGTCTAAATTGGCCGACGTCGGCTTAGTAGCTGTCAATGGATCTGCGATCCCCACCTATGGTTACGAGAACCTCACATTATCGTTGGGAAGCATCAAATATCATTCCTCGGTGTGGATTTCCTCTCACATCTAGTCAACGCAGAATCTAACTCATTCATATCTATTCAACCCGCCGCTTCCAACCTCCCTCTCAACATCAGTGCACCCATGGATGCCAACACCCACCTATTCATGTCGTACCCAGAAGTCTTCCTAGAACTTTGCCAAGCTACCACGGTTCCCGCCAAGCATGGTATTTATCACCATATCAGGATGACGGGCCCCCCAGTGTTTGCCAGATTCAGGTGTCTGGTACCGTATCGTTTGGATGTCCCCAAACAAACGTTCACCGAAATATAAGAAATGGGCCTTTGCCGAAAGGCTTACAGCCCATGGTCATCACCCTTACACATTGTCTTGAAGAAAGATGGCTCCCAACATTCATTTGGGGATTACAGGTGTTTGAACGTGCAGACAGAACCGGATCACTACCCCTCCCAAACATCATCGACCTTTACCTCCTACTTGCACAAAGTGAAGGTTTTTTCCACACTCAACCTCCTGAAGGGGTATTGTCAGGTTCCCATGAACCCAGGAGACATCTCCAAGACTGTCATCATCACCCCCTTTGGTACATCCTCCTTCAATTACTCCTATTTTGGGCTTCGTAATGCTGGGGCCACTTTTCAATGTCGCATGGATGGCACCTTAGGGACCTCTCCTTCTGTGTATGTTACATGGATGACATACTTGTGTGCTCTTCCTCCAAAGAGGAACACCTCCATCATCTATGTTGTGCTCAGCCGCCTACAACAGAGCGGCCATGTAGTCTGGTATGACAAGTGTATCTTTGGTGCCAACAAAGTATTATTCGTAGGGCCTGCATTATTCCTGAAAGAATCCAAACACACACACACAAACACACACACCCGTGAGAAGGCAACAGCCGTTCAGAACTTCCCCACGCCCTCGACCATCAAAGCACTCAAAGAATTTTTGGGCATAATAAACTATGATCGTCATTTCCTGTCAACCATTGCCGCTATTCTTGCCCCTCCCCCCCCCCCCCACTTCTATGCCTGCCTCAAGGGCAAGCCAAAATACTTGAAGTGGGATCCCCTTCAAGAAGCGGCCTACTGCAACGCAAAGAATGCCCTATCCACCGTTGATGCTCTCACTTTTCTTGTGCCACATGCACCTATCCTTCTCTCCAGCAATACCAGTGACATCACTATTGGTGCTGTTCTTGAGGAGTTGGTCAACAGCTCACCCTACTCATTGGCATTCTTCAGTAGAAAACTGTCCAAGGCAGAATCCGACAACTCTACCTTCGACCGTGATTTATTGGCAGTGCACTTGTCATTCAATCACTTTCATCCTTCTTGGAAGGTATGCCCTTCGTCATTCCCATGGACCACATGCCTTTGGTACATTCCTTCACTCAACAGTCCGACATCTGGTCCGTCCGTCAACGCCAACATTTCTCCGTCATGGCTGAATACAAATGCACCCTTTAACACGTCCCTTGAAAAATAATTTCTGTTGCCGATGCCCTGTCAAGGAACACATTGGCCGCCATTCATCTTGGAATGGATTATAACGACTTGGCAGAAGCCCAACAAAAAGATCCAGAGTACCAAGCATGTAGGACATCTTGGACATCCCTCCATTGGGAAGATTTCCCCCTCAACGACTCCGTCACCTTCCTCTGTGACGTCAGTACTGGTAGACCTAGACCATGGATACCTGCTCCCATGCTCCGACAGGTATTTGATTTCATTCATGGACTTTCACATCCCTCATACTGATCTACTGCACCGCTAATGAAGACAAAGTTCATTTGACTCTGCGTCACTAAGGATGCTAAGGATTGGGTTCGGTCCTGTCCTTCATGCCAAACTTCATAAGTACATAGACACACGGATTTAGGAGTGGGAACGTTTCCTCAATCTCAGCATCAGTTTGCCCACATTCACGTCGATGTAGTTGGTCCCCTACTCGCATCACAAGGACGTCGTCAACTGTTTACCGTCATATATATATATATATATATATATATATATATATATATATATATATATATATATGTATATATATATATATATATATATATATATATATATATATATATATATATATATATATATATATGTGTGTGTGTGTGTGTGTGTGTGTGTGTGTGTGTGAAATTTTGTGTTTGTGTATGTGCACATACGTGTTTGTGTTTGTTTTATAAATGTGTGTGTGCAAAGTAATTGTGTTGAAATCATAAATTATCACATAAAATTTGGAAGTTTCTTTTGCACTTTTCGTAAATTATAATATTCTGTGATGGTTATTGACATCAGCACGAATGAGGTCAATCCAAACGGATATGACATACATTTTTTTCAATCCCATAAAATGATTTTCCGCTCACATTTTCTTGACTATATTTCACCCTTACGGCTTGGCGATGGATTAATATTTCCTTTCATCGCTGCTATATTTCATATTTCTGGATTTCTAAATCAGTATTTTATTCTAGCAGCGTTATGCGTTGCTTCCGCATAAATATTTGCGTTAAACCTTTGTGGGTTTGTGAATTATTGTGACGTCTGGCGGGTCTTTTCCTGGAGACTTATGTGGTATCAACCTGACATTTAACCTTCGATGTTCCTGCACATAGCAAGAATTGAGAATTTTCAGCACATTTTACGGAAAGTGAGACAAGTCTTGCCTTTATACTTGCTTTATTTTAATTTAGTTGATATCTGTGTCTTGTTGTTTAGATTGAAAAGTTAAGTAGCCTACCTATTCTTAGATGAAGAGGATTTTAAATTCTATAATAAATCCTAAGGAAATTGGTAATTCGATAGTCAAAATTTGACCTTTTTAGTTTTGTTTGACATCAACTGCGTACCAAAATATGTATTAGTGGATGTTATAGATTTTAAATCATCTTACATTACTTCTGAAGTGTAATACTATAGATATAGTTTTAAAGAATTTTAGTCGTAACAATGAAAATGTTTATGTCTAGACTCTAGTTACTGATATTCTCATGCTTAGTTTGTGAATGTTGAAGTGTAAGATTCTTTAACATCCGAAGTATATAAACCACATTAGCATCCTGTATTCTCCGAAATTCAAGAATCTCAATTTAAGTCCTTCAGAATTCAAGGCCCATAGTAAGTAAGGTGTTTAGAAAGACACGTCGTAATTTCCATTGGAATAAATCCAAACTAGGAGCCCTTAAGATTGAGTCTTGAGGTACATACAGTTGGAATCAGGAATTTCTAGTACATCTTGCTCTGAAGAAATGCACCCAGCTACATCTCTTCCTACACTATACTGTATGTTTTGTTACTGGCCGCACACTAATGGTGTGACTATGTGCATTTCCTCATAGCGAGGTGTACCAGGAATTCCGGTGTCCAACTGTACATCTGAGCAATTCTCAATACAGACCTTCAGATTAGATGTTGTGTAAAGTCTTACAATAATGAATCTCATATTAGGCCCTCCGGAGTTCTAGTTCTTTGAAAGTGTTTCAGAATTCCGAGCGTGGGTCAATCTTTTAAATGCATTTATTAAGATTTCGACTCCTAAGTTATAGTCTTTGCAGCATTCCTCTGGCCCCTAACTGCACCCATTTTTTAGCCTTTCACCTCATCCCCGTTCTCATTTCTTTTAATTTTTTTTTTTTCTAACATCTTTCTACCTAGTCGCCGGAACTGCTCCGGGGCCCAGCACCTTGCCTTATTTGCCAAAGTCTCCACATCGTCAATGTTATAGTCCATCTTGATTATGTGGGCAGTTATTAAGCCTCTGCCAGTTTTCCAGTTTCTTTATTCATCTTTAGAGGACTAATCTTCCTTAAGGGCAAAAGTTTTTATGACCCCACAAACCGGTCGGTGGGTTAGAGATAATTTAAATACAAGTGCTAATTTATTTAACCTGAAAATAAGTCTGTTTTACCTGTGAGTGAGGAGAGTCTATGTAAATGTTATTATTATTATTATTATTAATATTATGTTGTTGTTGTTGTTGTTGTTGTTGTTAATCATAGTCTACAGAGACGTGTGGGTTATATTGTATGGTACCTGGTAACATCCAGCTCCCTTAGGAGTCCATCACTTTCCTCACTATATGTGCTGTTTCAAGTAGCACGCTCTTTTCCACGAGTCCTGGGGCAATATCGGCTCCTATCTTTTATAGATTCCTTTTCAATTACCTAGATTTGGTCCCTAGTGACTCTATGATTATTGGCACCACTTTAACTCCCCTATTTTATAACCCTCTCAATTTAATTCGTAAGTCTTGGTAACTTTCTTATTCTCTCTCTCTCCCCTATCAACCTGTCTGTCCTTATACCGTAGTCCCAGAGTAGTTGGCCCTGATCATTTTCTAATACAGCTTGAGAAGCTTGTTTTCTTGATTACTTTCTTCCGTATATGAAGAT
>NC_090754.1:64725931-64740931 GCF_036898095.1 Palaemon carinicauda
TAGTGTATGATGCAAATTATGGGACATGAAATTGAATCCTAACAAAACTCAAAGTATGATAGTAAGTAGGTCGAAGACAGTTGCTCCTCAACATCCGGATCTCAGCATTGATAATGTTTCCTTAACTCTGTATGACTTTAAATTTCAGGTGTAATACTCGATATCAAATTTTCTTTTGAGAAAGACATTAGGTCTGTGTCTTTTTTAATTGCACAAAAAATTGGCTTATTGAGAAATTCTTAAGACTTTCTTTGGTTCAATCTATACAGAAGAAATGTTTTCATTCTTTAATTCTACCTTCTTAAGAGTGTTGTTTTCTTGTCTGGTCTTCTGCTGCAGATTCCCATCTTAATTTGTTGGACAGGAGCTTGAGGTCTATTAAATTTCTCATTCTTGATCTAGATATTAATCTCTTGCACCATTTTCCATTAGTTCATTATGCATGTTGCATAAGATTTTTCATAATTCCAACCATCCTTTGCATTTAGATCTTTCCGGACAGTACCATCCTGTTCGTAATATTAGGTATGCAGTTAATTCTAATAGTCAGGCCTTTTCTATCATGAGGCTCAATACTACACAGTATTCTAGAAGTTTTATTCCATTTATGACCAAGTTGAGGAAGGATCTTCCTGATCAGATAGTTGAATCGGTAGAACTTCTAAAGTTCAAACTTGCAGCAAATGTTTTTATATTGAACAGGCAGACATAAGTCACATTTTCTAGTCTTTATATGAAACATCTGTTTTTAATATTGTTATTGCTCTTAGACTAATTTATTTTCATTGTTTATTGATTTTCATATAGTTTATTTATTTCCTGTTTCCTTTCCTTGTTGGAGGTCTTAGGCTTATAGCATCTTGCTTTTCAAACTAGGGTTGTAGCATAGCTAATAATAATAATAATAATAACGATGATGATGATGATGATGATAGGACAAATACTAAGTGTTTCCCCAGGTTACGAGACCGAAATTAAAAGAAGGATAAGCATGGGATGGAGAGCATTTGGTAAACAAAATGAGAGTATGAAATGTAAAATGCCACTTTCTCTAAAGAGAAAAGTATTTAATGAGATAGTCCTACCAGTATTAACTTCTTCATCAGAAACCTGGAGCCTTACTAAAGCCTTAGAACATAAGCTAGTTACAATTCAAAGAGATATGGAAAGAATAATCATGGGAATATCAGTAAGGAACAAAAAAAGAGCAACATGGATACGAGAGCAGAATAAAGTAAAGGATATTCCAACAACTTGTAAGTAAAAGAAATTGACATGGTCGAGATATATAATGAGAACGACAGACGACAGATGGACATTAAGAATAACAGAGTGGGTCCCAAGAGATTGTAAAGAAAGCAGAGGAATGAAGAGAAGACGATGGATCAATGAACTAAGGAAGTTTACGGACGTGGACTGGCACAGAAAGACCACAAACAAACGCAAGTGGAAGGACATGTCTAAGACATTTGTTCTGCGGTGGACTAGTAACGGATGATGGGATATATATATATATATATATATATATATATATATATATATATATATATATATATATATATATATACATATACATATACACACACACACATATATATGTATATATATATATACATATACATATATATATATATATATATATATATATATATATATATATATATATATATATATATATATATATATATATATATATATATATAATGACACGCCTAAGCTGAATGTCCTCGTATTCAGTGATAAATGTTTTAGGTTATAGATGGCCTTAGCTAACACTCAGTAGGAAGCATACAAAAAACATATTCCACCAAAATAAAATCCAGTCTATGCAAAATCATGGTCGGGTGAACGAAAATCGGCAGTCTTTTATTATAATTATTAATTACTAATCATACAAATTAACACTTGAATTATTTAGCACCTATACGTGAACGAAATTGCTTCAACAAAACACTAAACTAGAATCATTAAACATATAGCTAATAGTTCAATAATTCAACACAATTAAACATAATATCTAAATAACAAAATGCACTTGGTAAAAGGAGAAAGAGCCACAAACACTGTCTTCAAAACAGGAAGAATACACCTAACTTAGCAAGAAGTTTGAAGTATCCAATTAAAAAAAATAAAGAACATAAAGGAGGAATAATGGGAAATGAGACTTTGCTCTGAACCAGGAAGGATAAAAAAGTGAAGAAAGCAATCAACAGAGGTCGTGCATATAGAAAGTAAGAAAGTACTAAAAACAATTTATAATATTCAATATGTACAATAGTGGAGCAAAAACTTGACAATTCCCCCACACTAATATGGGTCTATAGCAGTGGATCCAGCTGAAGATGCTGATGGAAGGCGTGACAGGGTGTCTGCAATGGTGTTGTTGGTTCCTTTGATGCTTTGAAGCTGAATATTAAAGGTGCCTAGGATGTAAGACCACCGTAAGAGTTTTAGATTTTTAAGTTGCCACAGTTGAGGAATGTGAGTGGTCGGTGATCAGTAAAGACAATGTCCCGACGATGACGTTCAAGATAGTGTTGGAAGTGTTGTAAAGAAGCTACAATCGCGTAAAGCTCCTTCTCTACGGTAGCCCATCTGGTTTGTGCTCCTCTGAAGAATCTTGAGTAGGTAATGCAGTGTTGGAATACAGCTGGTGTCATTGGGAGCATTAGATTGTAGAAGTACAGCTCCATAACCTGTGCCACTGGCATCTACCTGTAATAAAAATTCCTTTGAGAAGTCTGGTGCTCTTAGAATTGGTTTAGAGATCAAGATACCCATCATCTCAGAGTTAGTTAAATCACTAAAAGATACCAATTCTGGTTCTTCATCAGGGTCTTTATTAGTAGTAGCAACAGGATAGTCGTCTTTAGACCTAAGAGTTGAGGTAGTCACCAATGTTACTCGAGGTGGTCCACTATTTACTCTACTTTGGTACCGCTTCAACAAGTGCACATGTACTAATTGTGCGTCCTTCCTCCTATCTGGGATACTAATTACATAGTTTACTTAGAAAGACGATCTAGGACTGTATATGGGTCACCAAACTTCTCTCTCAATGGAGCTCCTGGAATTGGATGGTATAAAAGTACCTGGTCACCTTTCTGGAACTCCCTTAACCTGGCTTTCTTGTTCCCCTGTTGCTGCATTACTTGTTGTGAGGAAAGGAGGTTAGAACATACCAAATCATTTATCTGATGAAACTTAGTTTTAAGGTCTTTAATATATTGCAACGTGTTAGTAGTCTCCTCTGGTTTCTGATGCAAAATATTTCCTTTCACCATACGCAATACAGTTCGTGGTCGACGACCAAACAATGTCTCAAAGGGAGATATCCCTGTGGAGTGCATCGAAAAACATACATTAGGAGATCGAGGTCCTCATCCCAATGATTTGCAGTTTCACTGCTGTACTTACGCAAAAGGTTCTTCAAGGTTTGATGGAACCTTTCCCCGGCACCATTTGTCTGTTGATGAAATACAGAGGAGTTAACATTATGAATATGCAATGTATGCATAGCATGTTTGAAGTCATAGCTTGTAAAATTAGTTTCCTGGTCACATTGTAACTCATAAGGAAATCCTAAAACAGTGAAAACCTTCTTAAGGTTCAGTAATATAGTCTGCATTTATGTTTTTGATTGCAAATGCCAATGGGTACCTTGAAGTGGGACACATAGCGGTCAGTATGTATTCATTCCCTCTCCTAATCTTTGGTAAGGGACCAACGCAATCTATGATGAGTTTGTCAAAAGGAGTTTTGGGTACTAGTACGTTCTGAAGTGGTGTTGGCGGGATTCTCTGGTTAGGTTGACCTGTAACCTGTCAATGGTGACATGAATCTACATAGCTCTTAATAACTTTACCAAGGCCTGGCCAATAATAGTCTTCACTTACTCTTTTGTATGTGTTGTTGACCCCTAAGTGGGATTCTGCAGGATGAGCAAGGTCTAACAAGGACTGTCTTAGAGGTTGAGGAATGACTATTTGGTGGCAATCCTCCAAGTATGGTTAGAATTAATCTGTGGTGACCTGAAATGCCTGCAGAGAATACCTTTATTCACATAGAAATATGGCAATTTAGGATTTTCATCTGGAATTCTCACCTTTTTCCAAAGTTCTCTAAGGCTGGGATCCTATTTCTGTAGCTCAGTAAACTCTTTCTTACTTACGTTTACGAAGTCTAAGGCCTCTATAGTTCTTCCAGTAGTTTTACTCTCATTTTTCAAAGGTCCTGCCCTGGAAGTATTCCTAGTCACAACCCTGAGATTCTATGGATTTACATTCTTCTTGGATTACGTATTCAGGATCTGAAATAATAAAATTAGTTTTCACCTGTGACCCTGCTAGATCATTACCCAAGGTTAGCTTTACTGGAGAACACGACAAGGCTTGCTCTTACACAGCTACTTTAGCCTTTCCCGTAAAGTAAGGACTAACAATTTCCACTTCAGCAAGAGGCAGAATCCTGGAAGAGGTTAAATCTGAAATGGTTATGAATTCCTTAGTATAAGTTAAATTCTTCGAACTTAAGCCTGCCAATATAGACTGAGAGGAAACAGAGTCTCTGAGGCACTTCAGTGAAGTACCATTTACAGTAACATCACAAATAAACCCTTCAAACGGCTGCAACCCTTCCATTGGTGTAGTCACATGGCATGTGCTCCTTGACTGGGCATTTTTACCTTCTTTTGCTTTTGAAGTTTTGCACTGGGGAAGTGGACAATTTTCAATAGTGTGGCCCTCTTTCTTGCAGTAAGCACAGGATACCTGGGGAGATTTAGAAAAGGAAGGAGATGATTTGTTAGTTTGACCCTTTTGTGATTTATGTAATAAGTGGTAATCATCGGCGAGACTAGCTGCCTTCTTTACCAGTGTTTCACCTTTAAAATGAATGAAGGTTGAGATATGAGTAGGCACTGTCCTCAAAAATTCTTCTAGAAGAATCAAATTCTTAAATGATTCGAAGTTATCAACACCTGCTCTTTCTAACCACTTATTCAACTGCCTATTTTTGACACTACAAGATTCCAAAAGTTTGATGGAAGGTTTTAACAGAATTTCTAAAATTTTGTCTATTCCCTTCTATGGTAATGGAGTACGCATCCAGGATAGTTTTCTTTAACACTGTATAGTCTTTTTCACTTACCAGTTGTGAAGCAACAAATGCAGCTTTACCCTTCACTTTGTTCCTGACGAGCAAAGACCAGAATTCTACAGGCCATATTAAGGTTTCTGCGATTTGTTCAAAGTTCTGGAAGAAAACCTCGGGATCTTTCTCGTCGAAATCAGGTACAAGCTTACTTGCTTTAAAAACTTCAAATGTTACTTGAAGAAAGCTCCTGGAGTTTTTTTCTGGTGTCTTATCTCATTTCTTCTCTCTTGCTTCTCGTTCCTTCTCTCTCACTTCTGCTCTCTTCTCTTCTAGGTAGAGCTCCTGTTCGGTCGTTTCCTTTTCTTTCTCTAACTGCAATTGAAGCCTTATTTTCTCTACTTCTTTGTTTACTGGAACAGGTGAAAGTACTCCTGCTGCAATTTTGAGTGCTTGTGTTTCTTCATCATCTGCAATAATCCCTTGGTTGATTAAATAATCTAAAATATTGCTCAGTAATGTAGCCTTCACATAAGTAGGATCAACCACAATGTTACATTTTGGTGCAAGGTCCCACAGATCCTGTTTAGTAGCATACCTGAGCGTAGATAAGTCCTCTTTTGGGTTTCCAGCAAAGCTCTCTAGATTAAAATGCATTTTTGAACAAGGTTTAATTACTCACTACACAACACTTATGTAAATACAACAAATCCTACCTACTTAACAATGAATGGCTGACTAAACACGAATACATTAACTTAAAGTTAATCATTCTAAACAGTATTTGTATTTATAAAATTATGTTATCAGTAGCTACATGAAAATTGCTTCTAAGATTACATTGCACGTAAACAAACGTAACAAGTTATATTTACTACAGAGAACCTATACTGATGAATTTAAGGTAACTGCAGCCCAACGCTATTACTGCATTTATAATAGAACGCTAACAGAAAGTGAAAAGAGTATTTAAATACATATAACAACAACTGCTAGTTACGGAATGGTAATTACCTAAGGATTCACGCAGCAACCTGGCTAAACCACATGTCTAATCTTGTGGAATTAAACTAGCGCAGTTCGATAATTATAGAAAGTCTGGAATCGCGGAGTGTTCAAGGTACACTAAAAGTACAAGAATGTCACTAAAAGTGCGAGAATGAACTAAAACTTCCACAATAAGAAGACTTTTAAAAGGAGTACAGTGGATTTTGCTAATCCACAAGGTTGGGAGCTAATCAACGCTGTGCAAGGTAACGTAAGATTAAGGTAACTTATCACTTTATATGATAGCTAGGGTGACCGTTATTATGGAAAATATTAATGAGGCGGGCATAAGAGGCGATACACGCAGAGATCCCTGTCAATTAACACTTATCGACTTATTCTTCAAAAATGTCTTATCTTGGTTTAAGTAGAGATGAGGTGTATTCTTGCCTGGTAGCTACTGTCAAACACAGTTTAATGAAAGCGAAGAACAGCATCGTCGTCGGCGCCCACTCGTGTCCGAGTATTGGGTTCTGTCGTTAGCCATCAGCCTCCTATCTAAAGAGATGAAGAAGGGTGGATGAAACGACAGAATGCCAGCAGCTGGGTATATTGTTTTGGGTGGTCGTGGCTTTGCAACGGCCATGCACACACACTTGGCCTACACTGTTTTCACCGCAGCTCAAGACATATGAGACAGGCGGCTTCTCCGATGTTGGTTGCATCGGGCTGCCGGGTTGTTGTTATGTCAAGGCCCGCCTTGTTGCCTGCCCGACAGGCATTGCCCTCTTCCGCCGGCGCTGGGAAGCTCCGCCGTTGGGGTCTTGTTTGGTTTGATTTTGGAGTTTTCCTTCTCCCAGCCTTTGCCTATCTTAAATAAAGGAGAAGGTCTATAGGGGTCCAGTCTTGGTCTGGTCTCTCAGAACTGGCCTTAGCGGTATGGTTGAGCCTGCCAGGGTGGATAAACTACCCCACCGCCATTGCCCAGCCCATCATTGATACACTCAAGCCCCTCTACTGCAGCAAAGTGCTGGACCATCAGAGGGTAGGAGAACAGCATAGCGTGGCATTAACTGTACAAATTAATGAAGCGCAATATCAGGCCATATCGTTCACCAACTGTTCTTAAAAATTCACCAAAAACATTTCAACAGTTTGTAGTCACACAACAGATTTGGGCTCCCGGACAGGCCCCCAAATTATGACATGCCTAAGCTGAATGTCCTCTTATTCAGTGGTAAATACTTTAGTTTATAGATGGCCTTAGCTAATACTCAGTAAGAAGCATAAAAAAAAAAAAATAATATTCCACCAAAATAAAATCCAATTTGTGCGAAACCATGGTCGGGTGAACAAAACTCATCATTCTCTTATTATAATTATTAATTACTAATCATACAAATTAACACTTGAATTATTTAGCACTTACACGTGAACGAAATTGCTTCAACAAAACACTAAACTAGAATCATTAAACATATAGCTAATAGTTCAATAATTCAACACAATTAAACATAATATCTAAATAACAAAATAAACTTAGTAAAAGGAGAAAGAGCCACAAACACTGTCTTCAAAACAAGAAGAATACACCTAACTTAACAAGAAGTTTGAAGTACCCAAGTAAACAAAATTAAGAACATAAAGGAGGAAAAATTAGGAACGTAAAGGAGGAAAAATGTGTTTGTGTTTCTTCATCATTTGCAATAATCCCTTGGTTGATTAAATAATCTAAAATATTGCTCAGTAATGTAGCCTTCACATAAGTAGGATCAACCACAATGTTACATTTTGGTGCAAGGTCCCACAGATCCTGTTTAGTAGCATACCTGAGCGTAGATAAGTCCTCTTTTGGGTTTCCAGCAAAGCTCTCTAGATTAAAAGGCATTTTTGAACAAGGTTTAATTACTCACTACACAACACTTATGTAAATACAACAAATCCTACCTACTTAACAATGAATGGCTGACTAAACACGAATACATTAACTTAAAGTTAATCATTCTAAACAGTATTTGTATTTATAAAATTATGTTATCAGTAGCTACATGAAAATTGCTTCTAAGATTACATTGCACGTAAACAAACGTAACAAGTTATATTTACTACAGAGAACCTATACTGATGAATTTAAGGTAACTGCAGCCCAACGCTATTACTGCATTTATAATAGAACGCTAACAGAAAGTGAAAAGAGTATTTAAATACATATAACAACAACTGCTAGTTACGGAATGGTAATTACCTAAGGATTCACGCAGCAACCTGGCTAAACCACATGTCTAATCTTGTGGAATTAAACTAGCGCAGTTCGATAATTATAGAAAGTCTGGAATCGCGGAGTGTTCAAGGTACACTAAAAGTACAAGAATGTCACTAAAAGTGCGAGAATGAACTAAAACTTCCACAATGAGAAGACTTTTAAAAGGAGTACAGTGGATTTTGCTAATCCACAAGGTTGGGAGCTAATCAACGCTGTGCAAGGTAACGTAAGATTAAGGTAACTTATCACTTTATATGATAGCTAGGGTGACCGTTATTATGGAAAATATTAATGAGGCGGGCATAAGAGGCGATACACGCAGAGATCCCTGTCAATTAACACTTATCGACTTATTCTTCAAAAATGTCTTATCTTGGTTTAAGTAGAGATGAGGTGTATTCTTGCCTGGTAGCTACTGTCAAACACAGTTTAATGAAAGCGAAGAACAGCATCATCGTCGGCGCCCACTCGTGTCCGAGTATTGGGTTCTGTCGTTAGCCATCAGCCTCCTATCTAAAGAGATGAAGAAGGGTGGATGAAACGACAGAATGCCAGCAGCTGGGTATATTGTTTTGGGTGGTCGTGGCTTTGCAACGGCCATGCACACACACTTGGCCTACACTGTTTTCACCGCAGCTCAAGACATATGAGACAGGCGGCTTCTCCGATGTTGGTTGCATCGGGCTGCCGGGTTGTTGTTATGTCAAGGCCCGCCTTGTTGCCTGCCCGACAGGCATTGCCCTCTTCCGCCGGCGCTGGGAAGCTCCGCCGTTGGGGTCTTGTTTGGTTTGATTTTGGAGTTTTCCTTCTCCCAGCCTTTGCCTATCTTAAATAAAGGAGAAGGTCTATAGGGGTCCAGTCTTGGTCTGGTCTCTCAGAACTGGCCTTAGCGGTATGGTTGAGCCTGCCAGGGTGGATAAACTACCCCACCGCCATTGCCCAGCCCATCATTGAGACACTCAAGCCCCTCTACTGCAGCAAAGTGCTGGACCATCAGAGGGTAGGAGAACAGCATAGCGTGGCATTAACTGTACAAATTAATGAAGCGCAATATCAGGCCATATCGTTCACCAACTGATCTTAAAAATTCACCAAAAACATTTCAACAGTTTGTAGTCACACAACAGATTTGGGCTCCCGGACAGGCCCCCAAATTATGACATGCCTAAGCTGAATGTCCTCTTATTCAGTGGTAAATACTTTAGTTTATAGATGGCCTTAGCTAATACTCAGTAAGAAGCATAAAAAAAAAAAAATAATATTCCACCAAAATAAAATCCAATTTGTGCGAAACCATGGTCGGGTGAACAAAACTCATCATTCTCTTATTATAATTATTAATTACTAATCATACAAATTAACACTTGAATTATTTAGCACTTACACGTGAACGAAATTGCTTCAACAAAACACTAAACTAGAATCATTAAACATATAGCTAATAGTTCAATAATTCAACACAATTAAACATAATATCTAAATAACAAAATAAACTTAGTAAAAGGAGAAAGAGCCACAAACACTGTCTTCAAAACAAGAAGAATACACCTAACTTAACAAGAAGTTTGAAGTACCCAAGTAAACAAAATTAAGAACATAAAGGAGGAAAAATTAGGAACGTAAAGGAGGAAAAATGGGAAAAGAGTCTTTGCTCTGGACCAGGAAGGATCAAAAGTGAAGAAAGCAATCAACAGAGGTCGTGCATATAGAAAGTAAGAAAGTACTAAAAACAATTTATAATATTCAATATGTACAATAGTGGAGCAGAAACTTGACAATATATATATATATATATATATATATATATATATATATATATATATATATATATATATATATATATTTATATGTATATATATATGTATATATATATACATATATATATATATATATATATATATATATATATATATATATATATATATATATATATATATATATATTTATATATATACACTCGCAACAAATTTATTTCAATATCGAATTCACTCTCACCTTTATTTCAACTCGGTGGTAAGGTTCGAATCGTTCGTTGTCTGAGTAGCAGTACTTATAATAAAAAGAATTTTCTTTTGTGTATTTAATCTGGAGACACAGTGAGTTCAATATCAAAAGGTAGAATTATCTATCATGTACACATGTATACATGCATGTGTACGTATGTTTACGTATGTTTATGTGTATGTATATATATATAGAATAGAGACGGAATCAGTCAGGATTCACTGAGCATTTCCACTATTTTTTTGTCTTATTTTATAAGTTAGTTTTTCCTGAGAGTTGCGCGCGCACACACACACACACACACACACACACACACACATATATATATATATATATATATATATATATATATATATATATATATATATATATATATATATATATATATATATATATATATGAATGTATATATACTGTATATGGTTGTACTTGCATAAGCACTTCAGTATTCCTCAATTCATTTTAAGTTTTTTTATTGTTTTGGAAATGATTTCACCCATTTACATACTTTTTATCGAACAAGAACGTTAGCGTGATGGTATTATCAATTCTCATACATAATAACTAAAAGTTCCCTTGTTCATCATTTAGATCAGCAAAGACGTATTGGACTATTAGCCAGCTTTCAGATTGTCTCGTCTAGTCAATTTCGCTGAGTTTGTTTATCACGATTCCATTCAAGAGACTAAGCGAAAACGTATATATTTTTTTCTTTTCTTTTTTTCTTCGGATAAATTGATTTGAAAAAGGAGCAAAGGAAATTAAAGACCAAAGTTTTGCCCCGACATCGCGACTTTTCAATGGATGTTTTTTATTTCGGGAAGGGTAAACATGATTAAATCTTTTTTCTGTCGACACTTGGCGTCGATCAGAAGAGTAATTTCAACCCACATGTGAGTTTAATTTATTACTGCAAGATCGTGTCGCAGTTTTCAAGGTCATTGAAAGGAAATGTTGGGAATAAAATGAAATTTAGACTAAACAGGGCGCAGTGAGGAACTCGGTGTTTTGGAATGACTAATCTCCCCTATATGATGAAGAGCAAGTGTCTGACTACATATATGTAAATTATATATATTCTTCCGATGAACTCTCCTCGTCCCTCCTGAATGGGGGAGAATAGTAGTCATACTTTGGTGAGTGTGCGTGTTTACTTAAAACTTTGTATCGGAATGGAGCAAAGTGACGCAAATCTCTCTCTCTCTCTCTCTCTCTCTCTCTCTCTCTCTCTCTCTCTCTCTCTCTCTCTCTTGAATGCAGCTTAAGCTACAATTCTTATTCACGTCCTTGTGAACTATGGATGGGGGGTTTGAGCTAGCCTACAGGCCTACCTGCTGAGTCATCAGCAGCCATTGCCATTGCCTGGCCCTCCCTGGTCCCAGGTTGGATGAAGAGAGGCTTTGGACGCTGATCATATGTATATGGTCAGTCTCTAGGGCATTATTTTACTTGCTATGGCAATGTCACTGTTCCTTGCCTCTGCCAATCATGAGTGGCCTTTAAACCTTTAATCAAGACATATGGTTAGAAAGCACTGTTGTCCTTTGTGGGGGCGTGGATTCCCCCGGGGAAGGGGGTGCCATCGTGAAGATTAATCACGGGGTAGGGAGAGTTAACCCCTACGCCTTTGTTACACCTGTCATAGATAAATGGAAAACGATAACCCTTAGAGGTAGGTATATTCATGATTTCCTCTCGAGGTTGCGCTAAGTCGCAAGTGCGTTTTCATTGGAACAGATTTTTATTCGTGATTCATCGATTGATTATAAGTTTTCCGACGTCCTGTTTTCGTTCCTGAAATGTAATGATCTGCTAATTGGAGATTTAGGATATTAGAGAAGGAAATTGGATGTTTCAGAGTCACACCTTTGAAGGTTCTTTTGATTCGAGAGGTTATGTACTAAAACGTTCCTTGATTCAAGATACATGAAGCAACAGCATGAATTTAGCTGAGTGTTTTATCTAGTCGGGAAATTTTTCTTGGAATCTGGCTTGATATATCACCTTCTCTGAGGGGTGAATTATCTGTGGGTGATTTAATACCTGTAAAAGCCCTTGCTGGTCGTATAGTCATTAGTCATAATGCTTTCCTGTTTTCTTCTTTGATATATATATATATATATATATATATATATATATATATATATATATATATATATATATATATATATATTATCTTTTGCCACGTTAATAGGTTTCAGAACTTTTGAAATTAAAGTCTTGAGAGGCTAAGTATTCCGTTATGCTAAGATGTTATTTTGATATCACAGTATTTCCTCATGTGTAAACCGGCTATAACCAATGCAGGGGCTAGAAATGATCATTTTGATAATAGGGCTTGTGTTTAACAATATTTATAAACTATGAGATGACTTGCATGAAGAATACAGGCGGGTTTCTTTCTTTATAGTTACCATTCGTGTAAGTAAAGTTCATTTTCGAAGTCACAATCCACTATTCATGAAATAGGGACATTTTACCGGTTTTGCTTTGATGAAATAGGGAAATTTTACCGGTTTTCTTTGATGAAATAGGGACAATTTTACCGGTTTTTCTTTGATGAAATAGGGAAATTTTACCGGTTTTGCTTTGATGAAATAGGGAAATTTTACCGGTTTTCTTTGATGAAATAGGGACAATTTTACCGGTTTTCTTTGATGAAATAGGGACAATTTTACCGGTTTTTCTTTGATGAGATAGGGACATTTTTGCTGCTTTTTCCTAGATGAAATAGGAATATTTTTACCGGTTTTTCCTTGATGAAATATGGACATTTTACCGGTTTTTCTTTGATGAATTAGGAACAGTTTTGCCCGTTTTTCTTTGATGAAAAAGGGAAATTTTTGCTGGTTTTTCTGTGATAAGATTGGGATAATTTTACCGGGTTTTCCGTGAGGAAATGGGGTAATTTTACCGTTTATTCCTTGATGAAATAGAGATTTTTACCGGTTTTTTCTTGATGAAATAGGGACATTTTTACCGGTTTTTCCTTGATGAAATAGGGATACTTTAACGGTTATTCTTGATAAAATAAATTTTTTATCGTTGTTTCTTTGATGAAATGGGGGCATTTTTGCCGGTCTTTCCTTGATGAAATAGTGACACTTTTACCGGTTTTCCTTGATGAAATAGGGAAATTTTTACCGGTTTTTCCTTGATGAAATAGGGAAATATTACCTGTTTTTCCTTGATGAAATAGGGAAATATTACCTGTTTTTCCTTGATGAAATAGGGAAATATTACCTGTTTTTCCTTGATGAAATAGGGAAATATTACCTGTTTTTCCTTGATGAAATAGGGAAATATTACCTGTTTTTCCTTGATGAAATAGGGACATTTTACTGGATTTTCCTTGATAGAATAGGGATATTTTACCAGTTTTTCCTTGATGAAATAAAGACATTTTATCGGGGTTTCCCTAATAAAATAGACATTTTACCAGTTTTTCCTTGATGGAATAGAGACATTTTACTGGTTTTTCCTTGATATGCAGTGAAGGGTTTGGTTGTCTAAATATAGCATTATGAACGCCTCAGTTGCCAAAAGTAGGATACAAATGAAAACTGATTTTCCTCCTTAAAGATTAATGCAGTGAGTTTTTTTGTTCCTAAATGAAGCACGAGGAACAACTATTTACTAAAACTGAGATGCTATAGCAAATTCATGTATTGTATCTCATTTTAAAAGGATGAATTATAGATACAAAATACTAAATAAAACATCGACTATCGTTTTATGTCGCATGGAATAGGCATATTTGAAGAAAAAAAAATGATACAACAGCGTTCCTCTCTGGTTATGAATGTAACACAGGTATTATTATTATTATTATTATTATTATTATTATTATTATTATTATTATTATTATTAGCTAAGCTACGACTTCAGTTGGAAAATCTGGGTGCTATAACTCCAATGGCTCCAACATTGAAAAATAGCCCAGTGAGGAAAATTAGTAAGGAAATAAATAAATTACAAGAGAAGTAATGAACAATTAAAATATAATATTTTAAGAACTGTAACAACATTAAAATAAATCTTTCATATGAATAATGAAAATTTACAAAAAAACGAAGAAAATAAAAAACAAGAGGAAGAGAAATAAGAGAATGGTGTGCTTGAGTGTACCCTCAAGCAAGAGAACTCTATCCCAAGACTTTGGAGGCCATGGTACAGAGGCTATGACAGTACCCAAGACTAGCCAGGGTCATGAACGCATCATTATCGAAAATATTTTCGCAGACTAGTTTAGAGAACCGTTTTCAGTGTTCTTGACTTTGGGAGTATGAACGAGACTTCTTTTTACCCAAATTTAGAGCGGCTTTCTGTCACTAACATAGGGATTGTGAACGAACCTCTGCTGCGGAGTTTTTAAGACACTTGAGTCATGCTTTGGCGCATATTCATTTGTGTGGCGTCAATGGACTGTTTTAGATAGAGCCACGTGATTATATTTGTTGTTTGTTGGTTGTTTTCATTTTTTCTTTTTTCTTGGTTCATGTAGCATATTTTTATTTGCCACTTGAAATAATAATTTCTTTTATATTAATGTTATATTTAGTATTTTTGCCTTTTCGTGTGTTATTTTTTCTTATTCGTTGTTACAATTACTTATTTACCTCTTGTTTTCTGTTTGCTTCTCATTTTTGCATAAT
>NC_090754.1:64743431-64753431 GCF_036898095.1 Palaemon carinicauda
TATATGAACATGGAAAAAATAATTATGAGAAAACATTTATGAAATGATGTAAAAGAAAAATTGTATTGACGCTGAAGAGAATTTTATTTTTTATGTCATTGGAAGGTTATGTGTTTCTAGCTATGAAAGGTTCTGTATATTTTGTTCTATGAATGGCAACATTAGCTCTCTAATGGCAAGCTTACGTACACTTACATACTGAAGATCTTCATTATCCTTTGATCCAATTTACGCATTTCAGTGACTTTAAGGATCTATAACAACCGCTAATAGACTAGAATGAACCGCAATGTTTATAAGATGTAATTAGGTAAAATAAAATCATTTTGCAGTAATGAATCTGACAAATACAGTTGGGTTACAATAGATTTTGTGGTTGCAAATTTGTGTACATCATATTCGCTAGGGTAATATAAAGGGAGAATATATGTGTGGATCTTTAATTTTGCCAACTCTATTTTATACTTTCTTTGGCAAAGTATGTGGCACACCGTTTAAGAGTGCCAGAAAACGTGACATTACGACAAGCGTTTTTAAGCAAGTATTTGTGCCCTAGATTCGTCAAAGTTAATAGAATTGTCCTCATGAGAGAGAGAGAGAGAGAGAGAGAGAGAGAGAGAGAGAGAGAGAGAGAGAGAGAGAGAGAGAGAGAGCAATATTTTCAATGACTCAGACCCTTAAGCAATGGAATAATTATCGTTATATCGTGTGTAGAAAAGAGCAACTGGTTTTTTCGTATGGCCACAAGCGTGTTTCTTGGATTACTGAGTATGTTCTCGGATTCCTTCATTGATTTTGTTACGTTGAGGTTGAGTCGCAAGTTGTGCTTTGAAATTGGACTGTTATCACGAACAGTGAGAAATTCCTCTGTATTAAGATGCAGATTAACTTGATAGGTCAACGGCCTTCTGTGCTTGCGATGTTGCTGGTCAACTTTATTGACTTACAACCTGCTATGTATTTGGTATAACACTTCTTGAAGAGTTCTTCTTCACCCAAGGTGTAAACTACTGCACTTTGATTGTTCAGTGGCTACTTTCCTCGTGGTAGGGGTAGAAAAGACACTTTAGCCATGGTAAGCAGCTCTTCTAGGATAAGGACACATTCCAAAATCAAACCATTGTTCTCTATTCTTAGATAGTGCCATAGCCTCTGTACCATGGTCTTCCACTGTCTTGGGTTATAGTTCTCTTGCTTGAGTCTGCACTCAGGCACACTATTTTATCTTATTTCTCTTCCTCTTGTTTTGTTAAATCTTTTTAGATATTTGTTTTAATATTACTCTTCTTAGAATATTTTATTTTTCCTTGTTCTCTATCCTCTCTGGGCTATTTTTCTTGTTGTAGCCCCTAGTCTTATAGCATCCTGGTTTTCCAACTAGGGTTGTAACTTAGCAAGTAATAATGATAATAATTATGATAGTAATAATGGTTCAGGAATGTTTAAATAAAAGGAAAGACAAATTTATCAGGAGTCTTCTCCTGTTAATGATTTTATGTAGATATTCATACTAAAATATTTGTAAAAACTCATATTAGTTTCACATGTATAACACGAAGTGATCGATTGAGAACTTCAAGAATAAGGTCTCTGAATTAAAATTAGTTCTTGCAGATAATAATAATAATAATAATAATAATAATAATAATAATAATAATAATAATAATAATAATAATAATAATTTGATCATAAAGGTTTGATGAAAAGATAAATTTTTGGATAATGAAATGAGAGGGTTAAGGAAGAAAACAGAACTAATTGATGATTACAGTTGTTATACGATAAAGGTGATCTAATGGGGGATGGGCAATGTCTTCGCAAAGAGAGCGAGAGAGAAAAAGTTGTTTGTGACACAAGTCTGGAGGTGGTGGTATTTGACCCTTTGTCTCTTTACCATGTCCTTGATGTTAATCTTCAATTTGTGTTCATTAGTGGAACCTGCATGCCAAATATGAAGTCTCTACTGGCGTAGATTATAAATTATGACCAAGGTAAAGAGTGAAATGCTACCTGATGAGATGGACGGACAGACAGACAGAGAAACTGGTCAAATACTAGATGGCTCCCGACAGTAAGCCAGTGTAGAAAAAGTGTATATTATTGAAGTACATTTTCTTAACGAAAATTTTGTATTTTGAAAACCGAAAGAAAAATAGAAATTTAGGGGAAATTGTAAGGTTAAATAATGGAAAATAAGTGTAAAGGTATAATCATGATTTAAAGTTTTAGAATTCATATTGTATTGTTTAGTCATAAATGTGAATTGAGTATTAAACATTGACATTGGGTCATTATTTAAGAGGGACTAGATAACTTTTATATTAGAATCTTCAGTTTTGTTTCTAATTACTTTGATTTATTTTACAAATTCAGAAATTTGTTCTTTTCTCAAAGAGAATGCCCATACAACGCCTAATCCTGGTGAATACAAGAGCCTGAAGGAGAAATAATTGAGTTAACTTCCCAAAGGTAGCTATGAATTCACCGGAATGGTAAAGGATTATGGAAAACTTAAGAAATTAGGAAAATGAGAAAATCTGAAACTCTTTGGAAAGGATGGAAGTGTGACGAGCCGAGAGAAGGTTGTGACTCAAAGACAGGATGAAAGCAACTGAGTAACTTTATTACAGAACACAGAACACTTTCCTTTATATACAAAAACTCAATGCAACAGGAAATATCCTGTTCAACCGACACCGCACCGGTTAACAGTTAACGGTGAGAAAAACAGACACATTATTTCAGGTTCAATGCAACAGGAAATTTCCTGTTCAACCGACACCACATAGGTTAACAGTTAACGGTAAGAAAAACATACTTATTATTTCAGGTTCTTTTTAGTGCGAGGGGAGAGCGAAGATACAAGCATAATATATACACAAATTGAAATGTTGTTACTATGTATGATCGTGTGACACACGGTTGGTACATGGCTCCCCCCCTAAAAATGACATACTGTACATGTTAAATAGGGCGCCCTGATCTAGAGAGGCGAACTGTTGGCGGGTCATCTGGCAGGAGATAAGCAGGTTTTAGATGCTCAATGGAGACCCAGTCTTCTTTGCCACGAATGTTTAGTAGGAATGCTTTCGGACTGTGTCGGATCACAAGGAAAGGGCCCGTGTAAGGGGGCGTTAGCGGTGGCTTGCTAGTGTCGTTGCGCAAGAAGAGGTGCGTTGCAGAGTGCAGGTATGTGATGCTTCGCTGGGGGCTTGTAAGTCTGGCGGCATGTAGTAAATTTTCCCATGACGTGATGTATGCGCAGGAGATCGTCGGAGAAGGTTGCAGAAGGAAAAAATTCAGCAGGGACGACCAACGGGTCGCCATACACCATTTCGGCTGCCTAGACGTTGAGGGCATCTTTAGGAGTGGTCCTTAGTCCCAGGAAAACCCAGGGAAACTGAGTAAACCAGTTGGAATCCTTGCAGCGGGACATCAAAGCTGCTTTGAGTGTGTGATGAAAACGTTCAACCATTCCATTGGCAGCGGGGTTGTAGGCAGTTGTCTGATGTAGGGTGATGCCCAGGAGATTTACTAATGATGTCCACAATTGAGAGGTGAAAGTGGTACCCCTGTCAGAAGTAATATGCTCAGGGATACCAAATCTTCCAATCCATCCTGAGAGTAAGGCAGATATGCATGAGGTGGACGTTGCAGTTTCCATGGGAATGGCTTCAGGCCAACAATTGGAGCGGTCGATGACGGTAAACAGGTAACGATGTCCTTGTGATGTGGGTAGGGGACCTACAACGTCGACGTGAATGTGTGCGAAACCACGCTGAGGTTGAGGAAAGGTGCCCACTCCTGAATCCGTGTGTCGATGTACTTTGGAAGTTTGGCCAGAAGTGCAGGCGCGGACTCAATCCTTAGCATCCTTAGAAATGCCGTGCCAAATAAATTTTGTCTTCAGCAGCTGTGCAGTAGAACGGCACGAGGGATGTGAAAGGCCGTGAATGAAATCAAACAGCTGCCGGCGCATAGGAGCAGGAATCCAAGGTCGCGGTCTACCAGTACTGATGTCACAGAGGAGGGTGGTGTTGGAGTCTTCGAGGGGGAAGTCTTCCCAACGAAGGGGCGTGCAGGATGTCCTACATGCTTGATACTCTGGATCCTGTCATTGGGCTTCAGCCAAGGCGTTGTAATCCAATCCCAATTGAACGGCAGCCAACGTGTTTCTTGACAGGGCATCGGCAACGGGATTCATTTTCCCAGGGACGTATTGAAGGGTGCAATTGTATTCAGCCACGGCGGAGAGATGTCGGCGTTGACGGGCGGAGCAGGCGTCAGACTTTCGAGTGAAGGCGTGCACCAGAGGCATGGGGTCTGTGTGAATGTCTAAGGTTGCGTACCTTCTAAGAAATGGCAAAAGTGACGGACAGCCAAGTGCACCACCAGCAATTCGCGATCGAAGGTAGAATAACCCGATTCTGCCTTGGACAGTAAAGTGAGAGCTGCAGCAGTTGATAGGGCCTTCTTTGCATTGCAGAAGGCCGCTTCTTGAAGGGGACCCCACTTCAGGTCCTTTGGCTTGCCCTTGAAGGAGGCGTAGAGGGTAGCAAGAGTGGCGGCAATGGCTGGCAGAAAACAGTGATAATAGTTGATCATGCCCAAGAATTCCTGCTGAGCTTTGATGGTCGATGGCGCGGGGAAGTCCTGAACGGCAGCTACCTTCTCAGGGAGAAATGGACTCCTTCAGGAGTGATGCGGTGCCCTAAGAACGACACTTCGTTGGGGCCAAAGGTACAATTGTTGTACCGGACTACAAGGCGTTTTGTTGCAGGCGGTCGAGCACGATGCGCAGGTGATGAAGGTGTTCCTCTTTTGAGGAGAACACAATTATGTCATCCACATAACATACACAGAAGGGGAGGTCCCCTAAGATGCCATCCATGAGACGTTGAAATGTGGCCCCAGCATTACGAAGGCCAACACAGGAGTAATTGAAGGTGTATGTACCAAACGGAATGGTGATGGCGGTCTTGGGGATATCTTCTGGGTTCATAGGCACCTGATAATACCCCTTCAGGAGGTCGAGCGTAGAGAAAACCTTCGCTTCGTGCAGGTAGGAGGTCACGTCGGCGGGATAGTGATCCGGTTATGTTTGCATGTTCAAGCGCCTGTAATCTCCGCACGGACGGAGGGAGCTGTCTTTCTTCAGAACGATGTGTAAGGGTGACGACCATGGGCTGGAGGCCTTTTGGCAAAGGCTCATTTCCTCCATTTCGGCAAATGTCTGTTTGGCAGCTGCCAATCGTTCCGGTGCCAGACGTCTGAATTTTGCAAAGACTGGGGGTCCCGTTGCCTTGATATGGTAATAAATACCGTGCTTGGCAGGAGCCGTGGGCGTTTGGCGAAGTTCTGGACGGAAAACTTTCGGGTACGACGTGAGGAGGTGGGCGTAGGCATCTTCGGGTACGCTTATGTGGAGAGCGAGGTTGGAAGGGGCGGGTTGAAGAGGTGTCGACAAGTACGAGTCTACGTTGACCAATCGTCGGTGGGCGACATCGACCAGAAGGTGGAAATGAGAGAGGAAATCCGCACCGAGGATTGGCAATGTGACGTCAGCAACGAGAAACTTCCAATTAAATTTACCGTTCCCAAATGATAAATTGAGGTTCTCGTAACTGTAGGTGGGTATCGCAGATCTGTTGGTAGCTACCTAGCGGACGTCGGCAGATGTCGGCAGATGTAGACAGACTACGTCGTGTCCTGAAGAGTATCCTCGGCAAAAGAGAACAACAAGCACCCGTGTCAACCAAAAATCGCACTCCCATTCCTGCATCATGTAAAAAGAAAAGATTAAAAACACGGGAGGCCACCGCCACGAGCGATGGCCTACTTACACGTTTTTTGGCCACTGAAAATCTTTGGCACATTTCTTCAGGGTTGCCCTGAATCTGTTGTGGTAGTAGCAAAACTGCGGCGGATCTGAGGTAGTAAGTGGCTGTAGAAGTCGTTGGTTGGGGCACGAGCGAGTTGTGGGTGGTGGGTGGCTCTGTCGCCGCTTTGGCACATCACGGGGTAGGCGTGTATGTCCTACAGCATTCACGTCAGCTTCGGTTGACGTTGAATAGGCATCCTCTTTGTCAGGAGTGGAGGCGTTGATGGAGGTCTTGAAGTGGCAGCGCGTACAGGTTCTGGTAAACTGCGTATCCTTGAAAGCGAGCGAAGCCCTTTGGTCCCCCAACGGTTGTTGAGAGAGCTGAAAAAAACTCTGCTATACGGGTGGCTGGCGATGGCGAGTACTGCTGCAGAAGGCATGTTTTGAGAGTGTTGTACGCTATTGGGGTGTCTCCTTGTTCACAAAGCCAGTCGGATATTTCCGGGAAGATGTCCTCGGGTATCGCCGCGAGAACATAATATGCTTTGGTGGTTGAGCGAGTCACGCCCTTGATGAGAAACTGGACTTATGCAGCTCTGAAACCAAGCACAGGCCTCTCCGCTGGCGAATGACTTAAGTTTCAATGGGGCAGCCACAGCGCCAACTTCCGTAAAGTCCGCCATAGTGCCAACGACGGAGGGGCGGGGGACGTTGGAAGGCGGGAGGAGCGAGTCGACTTCCGAGGTCACCAATGTGACGAGCCGAGAGAACTTTATTTCAGAACACTCTCCTTCATATAAATAAACTCAATGCAACAGGAAATTTCCTGTTCAACCGACACCGCACCGGTTAACAGTTAACGGTGATAAAAACAGACACATTATTTCAGGTTCAATGTAACAGGAAATTTCCTGTTCAACCGACACCGCATCGGTTAACAGTTAACGATGAGAAAAACATTTATGTTATTTCAGGTTCCTTTTAGTGCGTGTGGAGAGCGAAGATACAAGCATAATATATACACAAAATGAAATGTCGTTACTATGTACGATCGTGTGACACACGGTTGGTACAGAAGACATGATGCCAAGGTTCAGTAAGGAGGTCTCCAGAATGTAAATGAAGGATGGGTTCGGTTATAAGGTGTTACATCATCTATATACATACATATATATATATATATATATATATATATATATATATATATATATATATATATATATATATATATATATATATATATATATATATATATATATATATATATATATATATATATATATTTATATAAATATATATATATATATATATATATATATATATATATTTATATAAATATATATATATATATATATATATATATATATATATATATATATATATATATATATATATATATATAATGTGTGTGTATTTACGTAAGTGTGCATGTGTTTGTACTGTATAATTTATAAATATGTTGAGTCATCTATTTGTATATTTGATAGAAATCCTTTGTAAATATGTATGTTTAGTTACACATGCATTTGTTTTTTTTATTCATGTTAGAGTGTCTATATAACCCTACATTGTAGTTTTTAACCGCTAAATGATTTGCACGTTCATTCAGAGATCAAGAAAAATTTCAGGCCGTAAAATATTGTTAACTGAACATAAGGGTTGTGGTGGCCTCTGTACCCTTATCACCACCGTATGACTACTCTCTTTCCCCCCTGCCCTAGGGACGCCTGGCATTGCCACTGAGTGTGACCAAAAATAAATTTATATATATATATATATACAGTATATATATATTTATATATATATATATATATATATATATATATATATATATATATATATATATATATATAGAGAGAGAGAGAGAGAGAGAGAGAGAGAGAGAGAGAGAGAGAGAGAGACTTGTACTTGTTATATAGGGGAGATTATAGTTTTACTATTATGAAAATAAGTTGAAGGCTTTATTTTGATCGCCGTTTGTGAAATAAATGACCTGCAAAATAATTAATTACAGTTAACATAACACACACACACGTGTCAGGACATCCTTTTGACGTTCCGGCTGAGAGGGCACTTCATTCGAATGCGAAGAAACATGCTCTTCAGCGCCACACGATTTCGGGGGTGGGCCTGCCCTTTTTCATGCCGTCAGCGTGGCGCCCTTTGGGCTTTGAGAGAAAGCCAGAGGGATGTAGTAGCGTGGTGTTAGTTATTCAAACAGTTGAAATGCGCATTTAGCTTTCTCTCTGGCCGAGGGGTGGGTGCATATGCTTGCAGAATGCTGATGCGCGGTGGATAAATGAGACTGACTGCTCGAGTGTGCTTAGAAATAATATCAAAATTGTACTTACATATGTGAATATATATATATATATATATATATATATATATATATATATATATATATATATATATATATATATATATATATATATATATATATATATATATATATATATATATATATATATATATATATATGTACAGTATATATATGTATATAAATGTATATATATATATATGTACAGTATATATATGTATATATATATATATATATATATATATATATATATGTATATATATATATATATATATATGTGTATATATATATATATATATATATATATATATATATATCGTGTATATATATATATATGTATATGTATATATATAGTATAGAGAGAGAGAGAGAGAGAGAGAGAGAGAGAGAGAGAGAGAGAGAGAGAGAGAGAGAGAGAGAGAGAGAGAGAGAGAGCGAGCTTGAATAATTTATAAATTTAATTTATTTGTTTTGACATATATATATATATATATATATATATATATATATATATATATATATATATATATATATATATATATATATATATATTTGTGTATATATATATATATATATATATATATATATATATATATATATATATATATATATATATATATATATATATATTGCGGCTGGCGAATTACAAAAATCCCTGAACTCCAAAACTCACCTGCCTTATTTCACATAAATCTGATACACACGAGAAAATACCTCCAGCTCTGAGATTATTACGCAACTCCCAGAGGGCAATGTATATGAATACTGAATATCTATAAGGTCTCTTACGTTACTCAAAACAAAAACTAGGTGATTACTTTACTTGAACTATTCTAAAACCAACCTCTTATTTCAGTTCTTAGTCAGGGATAGCGAGCAAGGTACTACATCAAGTATTGGTGATGGAAATAATACACACTTTACAAAAGTAAATATATTTGATAAAAATTAGCAGCAATTCAAAAGAATTATCACCAAAAAATAGATCACTCGAAATATTAAATATGAACTAAACCTTAGAATAAGTCTAAAGAAAGACACTTGAAAAATTTTTTTTACAGTTATTTGTTTCACTGGAATTAATTTATGAAAATATTGAATTTTGACAATTAATGAAAAGAGTTAACACTTTAACACTCTAATAAATAAACAAATAATGAAATTTACCTACATGTAACTGTTACACTTACGCCTTTTGGTTCACACAAGGTTACAGAATGACCAAGCAAAATTTTTAATGCCCTTTGCTGTTTAACCTAATCTAACATGGCCATTTCCAAAAATTTTGTATTAAATGTACTTCCATTAACACACTACGTTTGAATCAACATTTAATACCTTCACCAACGTTTGAACAACACTATACACGATATATGCTAGATAGAAATTTCTAATCACGTTTGAGAGGATACACTACACACTTTAGAGGAGAGAGGGATGGTGAACTTTGGCTCTTTCAAAGGGATAGGCTGGATCTCTTCAGCTGGTGATGCATTGCTAGGCTCTATATATATATTACATTAATTTATCTAGAACCTTCCAGGACATCATCTGGAATCTTAGGGGCAGGGCTACGGCACCAAAGTTGCCAACTTGTCAAGTCAAGGATGGGTACCAACGTACATGGCGAAGCAACACTCTCTCGTACCTTCAAAAAAAGATAAATCTGACTCTAGAATATTCATGCCTTTTATAACAATGTGGAAACATAAAAATGCCACAATCCCTCGTGCTCATACCTCGTGTGTCATACAGCCCACCGTAAAATTACTTAAGACTTCATAACAAAACTATGTGAAATAAAAGGTTAATTCTTTAAAATAACGTAAATTTACATATACAAAACAGAATGAAAACAC
>NC_090754.1:64758431-64760931 GCF_036898095.1 Palaemon carinicauda
AAAAATGTATAATTTTTTATGCTTTTTAACAAGTACCCATATACAATATGTGCTATAATTAATCATCACTGTTGTTATGTATAATAAAAGATGAAGTTGATCATCTCTTTCATTAAATGTGTAATAAAGTAGATAAGGGTATGGAATAGGTCCTCGGACTCGAATTTTATGGTAGATGAGAGAACATTTGAGAGGCAGAACATTTTACGTTACCCGGGCAACATACTTGATTGTGATGCTGGCATTAAGAGAGAGAGAGAGAGAGAGAGAGAGAGAGAGAGAGAGAGAGAGAGAGAGAGAGAGAGAGAGAGAGAGAGAGAACCAGTAAACACTCCATGTCCCAGATAAAGTTCAAAAGAGATTACTTGAATGATGGCGCAGAATGAGAAATATATCCAATTAGTAGAGACTAAAAGGTATATTCTACGTGTTGAACACAATGCCCTCTGCAAAGGATTTGAGGAGATTCCGAGTTGTCACCGCGAAAGTATCGTAAATCTTGGCTGGAGTCCTTTGAAAAGTTCTTATTGAAAATGAGGATATTTGCTGAAAAAAGGTTGGACATAAAGTAGGTGACCTAAAGGGAGTAGAGGAAAATAATAACTGATGATAATGGCGGTGGTAGTAGTAGTAGTAGTAGTAGTAGTAGTAGTAGTAGTAGTAGTAGTAGTAGTAAGGGTTTACGAGTGATGATTAAGGGTGAGTAGTTAGTTAACGAAGTAGGCAATACAGAAGCACCTGGATGATTGAAAAACTAGAAAAAAAGAACTTTAAGATCCTCAAGGAGACGACCCAGACCAAATTCAAGAATTTCGCCGAGAAAGTAAATAGCACAACACTGAATGACAGCCGGGAGGGAGGGGGGTGGGGGGGGGGGGGTCGTCTCATCAGACGCTTAAGCTCCATTTCAGGTGGTGTTATTGTACTTGAACATCCACAACAGGTTTCTTAGTCCAATCAACACATTGCTAATTTTACAGGGTGGTTTTATGCAAAAGCCGTGCTGGCATATTGCCAGCATTATCTGTAGCCTACTATAAAAATGTTTACCCTCAAGTTTAGAACCGGATGAGACCATGGTACAGAGGCTATGGCACTACCAAAGACTATAGAACAATGGTTTGATTTTGGAGTATCCTTCTCCTAGAAGAGCTGCTTACCATAGCTGAAGAGACTCTTCTACCCATACCAAGAGGAAAGTAGCCACTGAACAATTACAGTGCAGTAATTCGCCCCTTGATCGAAGAAGTGTTAGGTAACCTCAGTCTTTATGATGATGATGATGATGATTGCTTTTAGTAACATCATTTTTTTAACCATTATCGGTTGTGCGTTTATATATATCTTTGGTTACGTTTTGATTTTGTTTAGTTGAATTCGTATTTTCATTTTGTGCACCATATAGTTCGTTATATTGCGGTTTTGCTGCGTCCTATTTTGTCTTGAATTGTGTTTGTTTATATAGTATATGGCACTATGTAGGATTTTTCATGGTTTCCCAATATTAGGGTACATTTTTGTAACCAAGTCTACTTTTAGATTTTGGGACCCAAGGAACAAAACCTGAATGGGTTCCATTTTGTCGGTCTCCCATAAGGTATCCATCTTGAAATTAAACTTTGATAAAGAATGAGCCAAATATATGTAGTTAAGGCTGAAGAAACGAATGAAGTTGATCTTTATTATGAAAAATGGTTCTATGCATGAATTTTGGTCTTCAGTGATCAATATTAATGATTTTCATAAAAAATACAGCAGATTTACCCCCTAAGGCAAGTGAACTTTTCATGCAGGGCATCTAGCTTTAAATTGAAGTAAAGCACTATTATTATTATTATTATTATTATTATTATTATTATTATTATTATTATTATTATTATTATTATTATTATTATTATCATCAGCTAAACTACAACACTAGTTGGAAAAGCAAGAAGCTATAAGCCCAAGTGCTCCAATAGGGAAAAATAGTCCAGTAAGGAAAGGAAATAAGGACATAAATAAACTACGAGACGTAATGAACAATTCACGAAAAAAAAAAAATTTCAAGAACAGTAACAACATTAAAACAAATATTTTACATATAAACTATAAAAAGAGACTTATGTCACCTTGTTCAACATGAAAACATTCGCTGCAAATTTGATCTTATGTTCCAACGATTCAATTGACTGTTTAAGATCATTCCACAACTTGGTCACAATTGGAATAAAACTCCTAGAATACTGTGCAGTACTGAACCTCATGATGGAGAACGCCTGACTATTAGAATTAAAGTGTCTGGGAAGATCTGAATGCAAAGGATGGTCAGAATTATGAGAAATCTTATACAACATGCTTAAAGAACTAATTGAACGGCGGTGCCATAGATCAGGAATAGGAACTTTAATAGACCTTAAGTTCCTGTCTAACAAATTAAGATAGGATTCAGCAGCTGAAGACCAGATATGAGAACAGTACTCGAAACAAGGTAGAACAAAAGAATTAAAACACTTCTTCA
>NC_090754.1:64763431-64773431 GCF_036898095.1 Palaemon carinicauda
TATATATATATATATATATATATATATATATATATATATATATATATATATATATATATATATATACACACACACTCAGTATATACTGGCCGCGGGGGCATAAAACAATTAGAATAGCGCCAACGTTATTCCTGCGTGTCGTAAGAGGCGACTAAAAGGGACGGGACGAGGGGGCTGGGAACCCCCTCTCCTGTATAAGTATCCTGTGAGACAGCAACAAAGAGATGGAGCTGGGGGGAGAGTGACTGCTCCCCGCACTCTAGTTTTGGGGTGTTTGAATGTGCGTGGATGTAGTACGATAGAGAGTAAAAGATGTGAGATTGGAAGTATGTTTAGAAGTAGAAGGATGGATGTATTGGCCTTGTGTGAGACAAAGATGAAAGGAAAGGGTGAAGTGATGTTTGGTGAAATGTCTGGTAGAGTGTCTGGGATTGAAAGGGGAAGAGCGAGAGAGGGTGTGGCTTTATTGCTGAGTGAATGGATGACAGGTAAAGTAGTGGAATGGAAGGAGATATCATCTAGGTTAATGTGGGTAAGGGTTAGGTTGGGTAGGGAATGTTGGGCGTTTGTCAGTGCGTATGGGCCAGGTAGTGAGAAAAGTGAAGAAGAGCGGAATGAGTTTTGGAATGAATTAACTAGGTGTGTAGAAGGACTGGGTAGAAGGAATTATGTAGTTGTTATGGGAGACTTAAATGCTAGAGTGGGTGCTGGAGAGGTAGAAGGTGTCATTGGGAAGTATGGCGTACCAGGTGAAAATGAGAGTGGTGAGAGACTGGTAGATATGTGTGTTGAACAAGAGATGGTAATAAGTGCTAGCTTTTTTAAGAAGAAAGATAAAAATAAGTATACATGGGTAAGAGTGGCAAATGGAAGAGTAGTAGAAAGGGCATTAATGGATTATGTGTTGGTAACTAAAAGAATGTTTGGAAGATTGAAAGACGTGCACGTGTTTAGGGGTATGGCTAACGGTATGTCTGATCATTTTTTGGTGGAAGGAAAATTGGTTGTAGCAAAAGAGTGGGGGAATAGAGTAGGTGGATGTAAAAGGGAGCTAGTGAGGGTTGAAGAGCTAATAAAACCTGGGGTAAAAAGTAAATATCAGGAAAGGTTGAAAATGGCATATGACGAGGTGAGAGTAAGAGAAACTGGTAATTTAGAGGAGTGGAAGTTAGCAAAAGAAAATTTTGTTGGGATTGCAAGTGATGTATGTGGCAAGAAGGTTGTTGGAGGCAGCATGAGGAAGGGCAGTGAATGGTGGAATGAAGGAGTGAAGGTAAAAGTGGAAGAGAAAAAGAGGGCTTTTGAAGAATGGCTGCAGAGTAATAGTATAGAGAAGTATGAAAAATATAGAGAGAAAAAGGTGGAAGTAAAGTGCAAGGTACGTGAGGCAAAGAGGGCAGCTGACCTGAGGTGGGGTCAGGGACTGGGTCAGTCATATGAAGAGAATAAGAAGAAGTTTTGGAAAGAAGTGAAGAGAGTAAGAAAATCCAGCACAAGAATTGAAGAGACAGTGAAAGATGGAAATGGAAGGTTGTTAAAAGGAGAGGAGGCAAGGAAAAGGTGGGCGGAATATTTTGAAAGTTTGCTGAATGTTGAGGATGATAGGGAGGCAGAGATAATTGCTGTTCCAGGTGTTGAGGTGCCAGTGATGGGAGATGAGAATGAGAGAGAGATTACAATAGAGGAATTGAGGAGAGCACTAGATGAAACGAGAGTAGGAAAAGCATCTGGTATGGATGGTGTGAAAGCTGAGATGTTGAAGGAAGGGGGTGTGACTGTAATTGAATGGTTGGTGAGATTGTTTAATGTGTGTTTTGTGTTGTCAATGGTACCAGTAGATTGGGTCTGTGCATGTATTGTACCGCTATATAAGGGTAAGGGAGATGTGCACGAGTGTTGTAATTCAAGAGGTATTAGTTTGTTGAGTGTAGTTGGAAAAGTGTATGGTAGAGTACTGATTAATAGGATTAAGGATAAAACAGAGAATGCAATCTGGGAAGTACAGGGTGGTTTTAGAAGAGGTAGGGGTTGTATGAATCAGATTTTTACAGTTAGGCAGATATGCGAGAAATATTTAGCAAAAGGTAAGGAGGTGTATGTTGCGTTTATGGATCTGGAGAAAGCATATGATAGAGTTGATAGGGAAGCAATGTGGAATGTGATGAGGTTATATGGAGTTGGTGGAAGGTTGTTGCAAGCAGTGAAAAGTTTCTACAAAGGTAGTAAAGCATGTGTTAGAATAGGTAATGAAGTGAGCGATTGGTTTCCGGTGAGAGTGGGGCTGAGACAGGGATGTGTGATGTCGCCGTGGTTGTTTAACTTGTATGTTGATGGAGTGGTGAGAGAGGTGAATGCTCGAGTGCTTGGACGAGGATTAAAACTGGTAGACGAGAATGATCATGAATGGGAGGTAAATCAGTTGTTGTTTGCGGATGATACTGTACTGGTAGCAGACACAGAAGAGAAGCTTGACCGACTAGTGACAGAATTTGGAAGGGTGTGTTAGAGAAGGAAGTTGAGAGTTAATGTGGGTAAGAGTAAGGTTATGAGATGTACAAGAAGGGAAGGTGGTGCAAGGTTGAATGTCATGTTGAATGGAGAGTTACTTGAGGAGGTGGATCAGTTTAAGTACTTGGGGTCTGTTGTTGCAGCAAATGGTGGAGTGGAAGCAGATGTACGTCAGAGAGTGAACGAAGGTTGCAAAGTGTTGGGGGCAGTTAAGGGAGTAGTAAAAAATAGAGGGTTGGGCATGAATGTAAAGAGAGTTCTATATGAGAAAGTGATTGTACCAACTGTGATGTATGGATCGGAGTTGTGGGGAATGAAAGTGATGGAGAGACAGAAATTGAATGTGTTTGAGCTGAAGTGTCTGAGGAGTATGGCTGGTGTATCTCGAGCAGATAGGGTCAGGAACGAAGTGGTGAGGGTGAGAACGGGTGTAAGAAATGAGTTAGCGGCTAGAGTGGATATGAATGTGTTGAGGTGGTTTGGCCATGTTGAGAGAATGGAGAATGGCTGTCTGCTAAAGAAGGTGATGAATGCAAGAGTTGATGGGAGAAGTGCAAGAGGAAGGCCAAGGTTTGGGTGAATGGATGGTGTGAAGAAAGCTCTGGGTGATAGGAGGATAGATGTGAGAGAGGCAAGAGAGCGTGCTAGAAATAGGAATGAATGGCGAGCGATTGTGACGCAGTTCCGGTAGGCCCTGCTGCTTCCTCCGGTGCCTTAGATGACCGCGGAGGTAGCAGCAGTAGGGGACTCAGCAGTATGAAGCTTCATCTGTGGTGGAAATGTGGGAGGTTGGGCTGTGTCACCCTAGCAGTACCAGCTGAACTCGGCTGAGTCCCTGGTTAGGCTGGAGGAACATAGAGAGTAGAGGTCCCCTTTTTTGTTTTGTTCTTGTTGATGTCGGCTACCCCCCAAAATTGGGGGAAGTGCCTTTGGTATATGTATGTATGTATGTATATACATTACAACGCCCTCGCTCTTTCTCTTATTAACAGCCTTTGTAGAATTTTTGTAGATAGGTTAGTTGGTTTTGCAAATTATTCTAACCTAACCTAACCTACCTTAGCAGTTAAAAGCCCTTTCAGAAGCCTCAACCTAAACAATAAATATTTAGCCAATCAATTTGAGGTAACTTTTGATGTTTCCGCGCTTGTCATATACAGAGAAACTGAAACAGTAGTCCAGGTTAGCCTAAGCTTGATTGAACCGATGATTAATCTTATATTGTAAATTCACCTGTTTAGATATATAATGTTTATTCAAATATTATCAAATCTGGCGAGGTCTTGCTGGAATCTATAGATAGTGTATTACCGTTGTATCAGGTTACATTGCCCGTTCCTTATATACAGAATATTTGCACTTTAAACCTAAGTTTCTTCCACAAATGTGGAGCTCAGATTAAGTGATATCCAAATGAGCTAGGTGAATTGTATATTTCATTAAATGTTATTGCTTAATGAAATCTTAAGGGAAATTATTTAGTAGCTTTAAGATTTCCCAGGCTTACTTTAGCATTGTACAGTAGACTCGTTAGTATTGTTCAAACTTGTCTGCGATTCATTTCTTTATTTACTGTTATTTTTTCTTGTTCTAGTTAAACTACTTTGAATAAGCCCGGCTAGCTCAGTCGGTAGAGCACGAGACTCTTAATCTCGGGGTCGTGGGTTCGAGCCCCACGTTGGGCGAGAGACTTTTGTTGTAGTATAAATGTAAGTAGAAAACAATTGTATGTTACTGCAGTACAACAGCCTTGTTGTAATTTGAAGCCCGGCTAGCTCAGTCGGTAGAGCACGAGACTCTTAATCTCGGGGTCGTGGGTTCGAGCCCCACGTTGGGCGAGAGACTTTTGTGATGGTATAAATGTAAGTAGAAAACAATTGTATGTTACTGCAGTACAACAGCCTTGTTGTAATTTGAAGCCCGGCTAGCTCAGTCGGTAGAGCACGAGACTCTTAATCTCGGGGTCGTGGGTTCGAGCCCCACGTTGGGCGAGAGACTTTTGTTGTAGTATAAATGTAAGTAGAAAACAATTGTATGTTACTGCAGTACAACAGCCTTGTTGTAATTTGAAGCCCGGCTAGCTCAGTCGGTAGAGCACGAGACTCTTAATCTCGGGGTCGTGGGTTCGAGCCCCACGTTGGGCGAGAGACTTTTGTTGTAGTATAAATGTAAGTAGAAAACAATTGTATGTTACTGCAGTACAACAGCCTTGTTGTAATTTGAAGCCCGGCTAGCTCAGTCGGTAGAGCACGAGACTCTTAATCTCGGGGTCGTGGGTTCGAGCCCCACGTTGGGCGAGAGACTTTTGTGATGGTATAAATGTAAGTAGAAAACAATTGTATGTTACTGCAGTACAACAGCCTTGTTGTAATTTGAAGCCCGGCTAGCTCAGTCGGTAGAGCACGAGACTCTTAATCTCGGGGTCGTGGGTTCGAGCCCCACGTTGGGCGAGAGACTTTTGTTGTAGTATAAATGTAAGTAGAAAACAATTGTATGTTACTGCAGTACAACAGCCTTGTTGTAATTTGAAGCCCGGCTAGCTCAGTCGGTAGAGCACGAGACTCTTAATCTCGGGGTCGTGGGTTCGAGCCCCACGTTGGGCGAGAGACTTTTGTGATGGTATAAATGTAAGTAGAAAACAATTGTATGTTACTGCAGTACAACAGCCTTGTTGTAATTTGAAGCCCGGCTAGCTCAGTCGGTAGAGCACGAGACTCTTAATCTCGGGGTCGTGGGTTCGAGCCCCACGTTGGGCGACAGAATATTTTGAAATGGAAATCAAAGGTTTCTGTATCAGACCCTTTACATATTGGACGCAGAAGCTGATAAAGTAAAGAGACCCCCTTCTCTTCATTCACGTTAAATGGTAATAGGTGTTCGAGATGTAATCGTTTTGTTCTAATTTTTCACTATTGAACTCTACTTGAATTACTTTCCCCTCCTGATCATATTTTCTTTTGCCTATGATGCACATGTAGTTTTTTTTATATATATATTTTTATCGTTATTATTATTATTACTTGCTAAGCTACAACCCTAGTTGTAAAAGCCTGCTATACGCCCTAGGACTCCAACAGGGAAAAATAGCCCAGTGAGGAAAGGAAACAAGAAAATAAATAAACTACAAAGAAGTTATGAACAATTAAAGTAAAATATTTTAAGAACAGTAAATAACATTATAATAATCTATAAACTATAAAAACTTGAAAAAAAAAGAAAAAACTAAAGGGAGAGAAATTAGATAAAATAGTGTGTCTGAGTATACTGCCAAGCAAAAGAATTTTACACCAAGACAGTGGAAGACCGTGACACAGAGGCTATGGGACTACCCTAGAATTGAGAACAATGGTTTGATTTATGAGTGTCCTCCTAGAAGAGCTGCTTATCATAGCTAGAGAGTCTCTTCTACCCTTAACAAGAAGGAAGTAGCCACTTAAAAACTACATTACAGTTGTTAACCTTTGGAACGGAGAAAAATTGTTTGGTAATCTCAGTGCTGTCAGGTGAATGAGGACAGAGGAAAATGTGTAAAGCATAGGCCAGACCATTCGGTGTATGTGTAGGCAAAGGGAGAAAGAACCGTAACCAGAGAGAAGAATCCAATGTAGTACTGTCTGGCCAGCCAAAGGACCCCATAACTCTCTAGCGGTAGTATCTCAACGGGTGGCTGGTTCCCTGGCCAACCTAGAGAGTTATTGGGTCCTTGGACTGGCCAGACAGTACTATATTGGAATAGTCTGGTCTATTCTTTCCACTTTCTCCTGTGACCTCATACACCTGAGAACACCGAGATTACCAAACAATTTTTCTCCGTTCCAAAGGTTAACAACTGTAATGTAGTTTTTAAGTGGCTACTTCCTTCTTGGTAAGGGTAGAAGGGATTCTTTAGCTATGGTAAGCAGCTCTTTTAGGAGAAGGACTCTCCAAAATCAAACCATTATTCTCTAGTCTTGGGTAGTGCCATAGCCTCTGTAACTTGGTCTTCCACTGTCTTAGGTTAGAGTTATCTTGCTTGAAGGTACACTCGGGCACACTAATGTATTTTTTTTTCTCTTGTTTTGTTAAAGTTTTTTGTTGTTTATATAGGAGATATTTATTTAGATGTTACTGTTCTTAAAATATTTTATTTTTCCTTGTTTCCTTTCCTCACTGGGCTATTTTCCCTGTTTGAGCCCCTGGGCTTACAGCATTCTGCTTTTCCAACTAGGGTTGTAGCTTAGCAAGTAATAATAATAATAATAATAATAATAATAATAGCTGTAGTAACTCAACGGGTGGCTGGTGCGTTGACCTATAAAGTTTACAAACTAAAACAGAACAGACTAAAACAGAACAGACTGGCATCCATTTGGTATCAGGAATTCCAAGATGGCAAATGGTTTCTACGATATATATATATGGTATATATATATATATATATATATATATACTGTGTGTACTGTGCGTGTGTGTGTGTATATATATATATATACATATATGCTTATATATATATATATATATATATATATATATATTATATGTATATTTATAATATATATATATATATATATATATATATATATTATATGTATATTTATAATATATATATATATATATATATTGTAAGTATATTTATAATATAATATATATATATATGTATATATATATATATATATATATATATATATATATGCATATTAACAGTCGCATATTCCTTTCTCGTGCATTATAGGTCGTCAAAAACCATTGCAAAGGTTTGACGCTTGGCTCATCCATATCACACTCAGATACAGAAGGTATAGATAATCTTATAATCTCTAAAAGAAATTTAACAGGAAAAGATAAAACGTGGCATTTTTCTGGCATTCTGCGACACCAGTGTTTGGCCCTGACGGTTTGGCACCGTTTAGCGCTGTCATCACATCTCTCGCGTTGCTAGCTGGCACTAACGAAGTAGCTTTGCCCACGACCACTGATTTTTTAAGACAGAGGATGACAAAGCATTATTATTATTATTATAACTTATTATTATTATTATTATTATTATAATTATTATTATTGTTATTATTACTATTATTTATTATTAGTTTTGTTTTTATTATTGTTATTATTATTATTATTATTATTATTATTATTTATAATTTTATTATTATCATTATTAATATTATCATTATTATTATTATTTTTATTATTATTATTATTATTATTATTATTATAATTACTACCTGTCTTTTACGCTACTATGTTTTTCTGATATTCATAAGATTTTTTTTTATCATGGATAAGCACCCTTTTCAAAGAAAGTGTGGCGTCAGAAAAAAAAACCCGTTATCAATATAACCAAGTAAAGATTCACAATCTAGAAGGCCTTTATACTTGCAAAGGCACGTATATTTTTCTTGTAAAAATAGCTACATTCCAAAATCCTCGAGACCCTTACTCATCAACGCTTCCTTATGAACTTCGACCCATTTGTTTGTGGTTTTACCGTATGCGGAAGTATGTTGGTTTTAAAGGCTAGGTCACGCATTCCCTTTTATACTCCCCTATTGCTCCATGTATTGGTTGTTAGCAACTGAATACGTCGAACGCAAAGACGCTTTACGTAAAACGTTAGCGAAATTGTGTATTCCTGGGGGACGGGGATTGGGTACGCACGATTGGAGTAGCCACGACTTTATAGCTTCGATTCTTGTACAGCATTTCTTATCATCTTTATCCTCCTACAAATATTTTTCTGACTTGTGATTATACAACGGCTCTTCACTCCTTTCACAATTGTTCTCTAGTCTTGGGTATTGTCATAGCAATGGTCTTCTAATATCTTGGGTTAGAGATCTCTTGCTTGAGGGCTCTCTCAGGCACACTATTCTATCTTGTTTCTCTTTTTCTTGATATTTTGAATTTATCCTCTTCTTATTTTGGAGCATTTATAGTTTATATATGAAAGATTTATTTTAATATTATTATTCTTAAACTTCTCTTGTAATTCATTTCCTTATTTACTTTCCCAACTGGGCTATTATCCCTGTTGAAGTCCTTGGGCTGATAGCATCCTGTTTTTCCAACCAGGGTTGTAGCTTAGCAAGTAATAATCGTAATTAACAACTTCTATCTTCTCTGTAGCGTTTGCATTCCTTAAATGATTCTTATAATTAATATGATTGCTGACCATTGCTTTTTGTAGCCATCATATTATTTGTTCAAGAAAACGAGATTTCTTAGTGAGGAAAGAGCTTTTATTTTGGTGATTCTCTCTCTCTCTCTCTCTCTCTCTCTCTCTCTCTCTCTCTCTCTCGGTGAACTTTTGTTTATTAAAAAAGGCTCCTTGAGATATCCTTCAAGATCGTCTATATGATAAGAGAGGTCTGCTTTTCCAGCCTACAGCCAGTTTACTTTATCATTCACTTAAGAAATTGGTTCATATTAGGAATTTATATTCTATAAAACATTTGTGCTATAGAGTACTAGATAGAAAAGTATCGTAAGATGGGATATAGCTTCCAGTTAATTTTTTCTTATGTCTTTTTTTTTTCCTGTTTATTTGGTATGTAGAGATTTTATGAACTCGGTTATTATTATTATTATTATTATTATTATTATTATTATTATTAGCTAAGCCACAAGCCTAGTTGGAAAATCAGGATGAAGTAAGCCCAAGGGCTCCAACAGGGAAAAATAGCTCAGTGAGGAAAGGAAATAAATAAAGCGAAGGCATCGCCTTATTTCTGATCCTTATAAAATGTCACATTTTAGTTACAAGCGTAATAAAAGTTTTGAATAAAATGTTGTATTAAGACTCAAAAATAAGAAAAGGCGAACTCCATTAACTCCATAAAAACTAATTTTGTGTAGTGAATGGAACTGTCTGGGAATATTCGAGTGTAAAGGATGATCATGGAAAATTCCATAGAAATTGGATTACGTTATCATCTTTTTACATTCCAATCAAGGATAGATTTAATAAACCCCGTTTTTCACTCGATAATTTAATATGAGAATCAGCTGGATGAGACCTTACCGGAGAATAATGTGGCAGAGTAAAAGAATTAGAAAATGACCTCGAAATAGACAGGTCTCCAAAAATATTTTAGGGATTACCCTACACAAAACAAGGGCTTAATTGCTGAAAATGCAATAATTATTATTATTATTATTACTATTATTATTATTATTATTATTATTGTTGTTGTTGTTGTTATTATTATTAATTGCTAAGCTATAACCCTTGTTGGAAAACCAGATGCTATAAGCTCAGGGGCTCCAACAGGGAAAATAGCCCAGTGAGGAAAGGAAACTAGGAAAAATCAAATATTTTAAGAAAAGTAACATGAAAATAAATATCTCGTATATAAACTATAAAAACTTCAACTAAACAAGATTAAGAGAAATAAGATCGAGTAATGTGCCCGAGTGTACCCCCAAGCAAGAAAACTCCAGACAGTGTAAGACCATGGCACAAAGGCTATGGCACTACCCAAGAATAGAGAACAATGGTTTGATTTTGGAGTGT
>NC_090754.1:64778431-64785931 GCF_036898095.1 Palaemon carinicauda
CCTCTTGTTTTATTAAAGTATGCATAGTTCATATAGGAAATATTTATTTTAATGCTGTCACTGTTCTTAAAATAGTTTATTTTTCCTTGTTTCCTTTCCTCACTGGGCTATTTTCCCTGTTGGGGCCCCTGGGCTTATAGGATTCTGCTTTTCCAACTAGGGTTGTAGCTTAGCAATTAATAATAATAATAATAATAATAATAATAATAGTAGAGTCCTACATTCTTAAGATATTTTTATTCAGCCCTATTAGGTCCTACACGTTAGTAGATAACCTTTCAAAATACAAATGATATCGAGAAAGCCTCAATAGAATATAGTATAATAGACCATGCAGAGAATAGAAAAAAGAATTTTGAAAGTGTTTGAACTCTTGTACTTAAAACAAAGTGTTTAAACGTAGTTAAAACATCACTCTGATAACTCATTCCTTTGGGGGTTTTTTTCATACCCCAAGAAGCAAGGTCTATAGAGTATTCTATAGACCTTGCCAAGAAGTATGATAGGCGTTCTGAATAATGGAAGTTCCGTCATAAAAATTATTTGATAAAAGAGAACTCCAACGATTTTCGTTTACCTTGGATACAAGGAGCATCCCTTCAACTTGAGTGGGTTCATATTTGCTTTTCAAAATCCATTGTCTATACAAGAAGATGATTTGTTATGGATGTTCAGTGTGTGTATATATAATATATAATATATATATATATATATATATATATAATATATATATATATATATGTGTGTGTATACAATAACTACAACAACAAATGTAGTTGTTTCTTGTCCACTGCAGGACAAAGGCCTCAGACATGTCTGGAGTTTTAGCCAGTTTTCATCACCACGGATTGGTGATAGTGGGAGATTTTCACCTGATCGCTCACAACAAACCAACCTAGTGTGAGTGGCCTTGACCAGCACAGCTTTGCTGATCATGGCGATACACAAATCCTTTCACCGCGTTAACTCTCAGGAACATGGAATTTTTGAAAGGAAAGGTTTTACCTTTTTAGTGCTCGTCGAAAGAATTGGTACAAAGAAATTGATACCATATAATCTAGGGTGAAATAGCGTACAATCAAATTTAGACCAACAATCAGTCATAACTGTTAACAGTACTTAATAAAATCCTTCTTGACATATTAAGTACTAGTTAAGCAAATTATGCTTTTCGAAGGGTAGCTGACCATGATATACAGTATTTTCTAACGGATACCTGAAAAGCATGTTATTTTATTGGATTGATCAGACTTACCATATTCCTAAAACTGTGCATTTTCAATATTTATAATGAAAAAATTGCATGATTTTTATGCATCCTTGGGCTGCTATTCAAATTTTCATATAATATTCCAAAATTAGAATAAACTCGCTTATGTTGGTAAAATATTTATCGGGAAATAACTCGGGTCGCAGACCCCTTTCAAAAGGCAGCTTTTGAGAAAGACAAACTTGGTGTCTGTCATGCAGAAAAAACAATTTTCTTTACGTTATACATGTTCATTTGTAATTTCTTTTCATCAGAGTGGTTATGTTACGAGCATCTGCTAATTTCTGCAAGTCTTATTGAAGAACCATATTTTGACACACACACACACACACATATATTTATATATATATATATATATATGTGTGTGTGTGTATATATATATATATGTATATATATATATGTGTGTATATATATATGTGTGTGTATATATATATATATATATATATTTGTGTGTGTGTATATATATACATGTATACGTATATATATTTATATACATACATACATATACCAAGGCACTTCCCCCAATTTTTGGGGGGTAGCCGACATCAACAAATGAAACAGAAATAAAAAAAAAATAATAAAAGGGGACCTCGCCTCTCTAAGTTCCTCCCAGCCTGACAAGGGGCTCAACCGAGTTCAGCCACTTGAGACGGCAGTGGTTCAGCTGGTACTGCTAGTTATCCACCACAGATGAAGCTTCATAATGCTGAATCCCCTACTGCTGCTACCTCCGCGGTCATCTAAGGCACCGGAGGAAGCAGCAGGCCCCCTGTGACTGCGGGGGCTTAAAAACAATTAGAATGGCGCCAACGTTATCGTTGTCGTAGGAGGCGACTAAAGGGACGGGACGAGGGGGCTGGGAACCCCCTCTCCTGTATATACAATCTTGTGAGACATCAGCAAAGAGTATATATATATAATTTGTGTATATATATATATATATATATATATAAATATATATATATATATATATATATATTACTATTTCCTAGTGAGGATACCTTACCGTGGTGAAAGGGTTTGCTGTGATCAGCAAACCTGTACTAAAGTCTTCACAAAAATTCCGGGTGAAATATGAAATAAGTTCTACACCCTGATGACGTCATGGCCAATAACTCTATCTCCCACGTTAACAGCAGTTACAATACACCCGTTTACAAATTTCAGACTAGGCCTACTAACTTAAGTGGATGCGTTGTGATCGCTAACGCAGGAGACAATATGATTGCCTATGACGTCATCAGCGGGTGGGACTCATTTCGACCAGAATCTCTGCGGCGATTGTAGTTCGGGTTAGTTTGCTGTGAGCGATCAGACAAGGTTTCCCACCATCACCAATGCACACTGCCCAGCGTGGTGATGTAAACTGGCCAAACCGCAGGCATAAATTTACATGTCAGGCCTACAGTAAGTCATGCAGTGAACTAGAAACGGATGCAGATATGTGTGTTTGTAATTAATGGCATTTTCGCTTCTAGGAAGCTTGAGGTTTAGTAGGAAGGCGAAGGAAAGCAGATACTTCAACATTTGGACAGTTTATTACTGAGTTTTCGGGAACAACATTTCCCATCATCGGAGCTAGAAAAGTGAATTTAAAACACAAATCAATAGACAATTACGTTAAGTCAATGAAATTCAGTTAAAAAGGCTAGAATTATAACAATTACATCGAAATATTTAAAAAATTATGTGAATGAAATATACTAAACACTAATAAATTGAACCAAATACATCAAATTAAAATTAAAGAATTAAATGAATGGTATAAGAAATGAGCAATATCAAAATCAGAACAAATACTCAGAAAACTTTAAAAGAACAGTAAAAGAATTCACAAAACATGATAGATATGGGGATCAAAACAAAAATACACAGAAATAACCTGGAATATAAGAAAAAACAGACAAAATAAAATAAAAAAAACTCCGGATAAGAAAGAAACGCACCTAGTAAGGAAAAATCCAAGACTGAGACATGGAAAGACGGTAAAGTTGGTAAAGTTTAGACGTTGGAGCGTATAAGTAATGGTTAGAAGATTAAGTGGAGAAAGTCGTTAGGCAATATATGTGTGTGTATATATATATATATATATATGCATGCAGCCGTTTTTAGTCGACTGCATGACATGCTGTAAGCCTCACACAAGTCGATTCATGTCTGCGGTTTAGCCAGTTTTCATCACCACGCTGGGAAGTGTGGATTGGTGATGGTGGGAGACTGTCTGATCGCTCATATCTGACTGAGACAAATCAGTTCAAAATCATACTTTTATTTCATACCTTTATTTTGACACTGCCTTATACTGTATAGGTTTGCTGAAGGTAATCATCTGTTCCCTTGTTTGTAATTTGGTTTTCGTAAAGGCCATTCCCTTCTTACAACTTTCAGTAATGCACAGAATTCCCTTGATTGTGTCCAGGAAGTTCGTATGATTGGCCTTGATTTTAGTGCTATCTTTGACCCTCTTAATTGTGAGGCATTTGTTTTCAAACTCAAACAGTTGGGAGTGGGTGGGTCTTTTCTTAGCATCATTATAGAATTTTCAAGTAATAAATTGCAGAGTTCTTGTTGATGTGACCCATAGTGAGTATAGGAATGTGATATCTGGTATTGAGCAGGGTAGTGTTCTTGGCCCATTAATTTCCATATTATATACACCTGACATGTGGTTTGCCCTAGAAAACAATCACGTTGCCTATGCAGATGATGATACTCTCTTTGCATCAATTGCACCCCCTGAATATAGATCTTGGGTAGCTGAATCTGTTTATAGAGATCTAGCTAAAATTATTGTGATGGGCAAAATATGGTGCGTGAAATTGAACCCTAACAAAACTGAAAGTAATATTGTAAGTATCTCGAGGAAAGTGACACCTCAACATCCGGATTTCAACATTGACCATGTTTCTTTAACTCTGTATGACTCTTAAAATTTTAGGTGTAATTCTTGATAGCAAATTTACTGAGAAACACATTCGGTCTGTCTCTTCTTTAATTGCACAAAAGAATTACATTGAGAAATTCTTTTAAAAATTTCGGTGATCAATCTATCTGAAGAGGTGTTTTATTTCTTTCATTCTACCTTGTTTCGACTATGGTTCTTCCGTCTGGTCTTTAGCTGCTGATTCTCATCTTAATTTGTTAGGCAGGAACTTAAGGTGTATTAAATTTCTTATTCCTGATCTAGACATTAATCTCTGGGACCGTCATTCAATTAGTTCTTTATGCATGTTGCATAGGATTTTTCATAATTCTCACCATCCTTTGCATTCACATTTCCCTAGATAGTACCATCCTGTTCATAATGCAGTTAATTCTATTAATCACGCATTCTCCATCATAAGGCTCAATACAGCACACCATTCAAGAAGTTTTATTCCAGCTGTGACCAATTTATGGAATGATCTTCCTAATCAGGTAGTTGAGTCGGTGGAGCTTTAAAGTTCAAACTTGCAGCAAATGTTTTTATGTTGAACATGCTGACATGAATCTCTTTTTAATAGTTTATGTATGAAAGATCTGTTTTAATCTTGTTACTGCTCTTAAATTATTTATTTTAATTGTTCATTACTTCTCTTGCAGTTTATTTATTTCCTGGACTATTACTTCCTGTTGGAGCCCTTTGTCTTATAGCATCCTGCTTTTCCAACTAAGGATATAGCTTAGCTAGTAATATATTCTGTATATGTATATATATATATATATATATATATTTATATGTATGTATATATATATATATTTATATATATATTTATATATATAATATATATATATATATATATATATATAAATTGAATGAAATCTTTAAAGGAGTATCGAAAGTGTCGCAAACATTACCTAATACGAAAATATAACCAGGTAGTTCTAGTGGTAGCTTAGTTTTAGAATTGATAATTTCCAGATATGTTGCCACACAAAAATCGTAGATTTTCCAGCACTCCAACGTTCTCCACGCTTGTGGAAAGCGTTTTCATTGATTGCAAGTCTTTTAAGTTCCAGACTGGTCCTTTGTTTTCCATGTAAGTACAAAATCAGATACTTGCTGAAGCTGGAGGTATGTCCTTAGGTCATACAGTTTTATCTACCCTTATTCCGTTATCTCCTCAAATTATTATTATTATTATTATTATTATTATTATTATTATTATTATTATTATTATTATTATTATTAGTTGTATCCTCAAATTATTATTTATTTATTTATTTATTATTATTATTATTATTATTATTAGCTAAACTATAACCCTAGTTGGAAAAGCAGGATGCTATAAGCCGAAGGACTCCAACGAGGAAAAATACCCCAGTGAGGAAAGGAAACAAGGAAATACATAAACTACAAGAAAGGTGATGAAAAAATTTAAAGAAAATATTGCAAGTACAGTAACAACATTAAAATAGATCTTTCATATATAAACCATAAAATCTTTAACAAAACAACAGAAATAGAAATAAGATGGAATAGTGTCCCCGAGTCCTCAATCAAGAGAATACTATTGAAATTTGGGACTTCATTGTGGTCTCCTGTCGTTAACAACTGAAATTAAGAGACATACTGCAAGTTTATAATAAATGACGTAGCTAGCCTCCCCGAGATATTTGTCAACCGGTTTGGATTTCAGTGCTGGTTGTATATCCAAAGACTGACATGATCCAGTGTCAGATCCAGAACAGAACGAAATTTATGGAACCGTTTACCTCTATAAATCTTTGATCATGTAACCTCATATACATATTCACCGGGAGTAGAGTCTATTATTACTTGGGTTGTCCATTTCGATAATGTAATTGTTCATCCCAGCTTTTTATTGTAGAATACAATAGGTATAATAACCCTGTAATTGTATGAAGGCCAGGTTCTAGGGAAAAATAACAAATGTAGGACGAAGGTGAGAGAGAGAGAGAGAGAGAGAGAGAGAGAGAGAGTTAGAGAGAAGAGAGAGAGAGAGAGAGAGAGAGAGAGAGAGAGAGAGAGAATTTGCTTGATTGTCGCGTTGTCAAGCTCCGAATAAAGTGAATGGCAAGACACTTAGTTTTAACATCGCTCCTTGTAAAATCAGAGAAAATAAATCTTTAATAGTACATCATACTGTCTCTTTATGGGAGACCAGATGCTAGTTGCGAGTGAGTCACAATGAGCTCTGGGAGCCGAAGGAAGGAGTGTGTGTGTGTGTGTGTGTGTAATACACGTCTCTGCTTCCTCACTTGATAAAAGAGAAGCACCAATTCCACATGTGGGAATGAGTCTTGCTGCCTCTCAGACTCGATTTAAGGAAATGTTTTTTCTCTCCGGCAAGTGATCTCTTTGGCGCCTGAGAGAGAGAGAGAGAGAGAGAGAGAGAGAGAGAGAGAGAGAGAGAGAGAGCACTGACCTCTTCAGGGCTTCTGCTCGGCGCTGACTGTTCTGCTTTCAAGAAAGGATACGTATCCTGCTGATCAGGGATAAATAGATTTGCTGAATAGGAAGGTTTCTTTTTTCTTAATGGCCATAATGGACACGAACTATCTGCTGATCATTGTCCATGCTTGGAAGTCCCCATGGTTTGATATTATAAGGAAATGTGTTTTTGCTTGTTGGAGACGTTGGGCTTATAGCATGCTAATAATAATAATAATAATAATAATAATAATAATAGTAATAATAATAATAATAATAACTCCTTTTTTTAAAGCCTTATATATATATATATATATATATATATATATATATATATATATATACACACATATATATATATAATACGACCAGTTTGTTCCCTACATTAATAACAGAGACGGAGAAAGGAGGGAGGGGGGAAGGGTATGCCATAAATAGACTATCATTTGATGCCGTAGACACCGGGAGGAAAGTAGGATCTCTTATCCTAGGGCGTAAACAGTGTCGGGTGCTAAAACTGCTAACTATCCCAGACGATGTGTCCCAGGCTGTGCTAATGATGACGTGTTGAATTCCCACCCAGGAAAAACATTAGCATCTCTCTCTCTCTCTCTCTCTCTCTCTCTCTCTCTCTCTCTCTCTCTCTCTCTCTCTCTTTAAATTTACTCCAGTTTTCCCTTTCACGTATTTTTTGCGCTAGCAATCAGAATCCTTCGTTTTATTTTCTTTTTGAAAAGGACCAATTTTTAAATTATTTTCCGCAGTGTTTTCTACAAAATAAACAATTGCAATTATGAAGCTCTGGCTGTTTAGGTATTATTGACCAGGTAATGAAGTGTAGGTTAGGAATTATATA
>NC_090754.1:64795931-64808431 GCF_036898095.1 Palaemon carinicauda
GCTGCCAACGCAAGAGCCCGTGTCTTACACAAGGTAATGCGATCTACACACACACACACACACACACACACACACACACACACACACACGCAATGCATTGCTACGATTAACTTGGATATCTGAGGGCTATAGTTCTTTTTTGCCATTCTCATACAACCATTGTTTATTATGGAGACGTGACCTATACTTGGATTTTAAGATTTTCATTATCGAAAGTCTTGATTGAAACAGATGTGTCGAACCAAAGCATGAATGTAGGCTTTGATATACTTCTTTCAGTAATGGAAATTGCTTTGCATTTACTAATAGTGCAAACTTCTTGATGTTCCGGGTGGTTCTTCAGTTGCACGTTAGTATGCAAAGCAATTGCTTCCGTCTTCATGTCCGTGACATTTAGTTTAGAAAAAAAAAGATCCAAACATCGTTGTTAGAAATACGGTTAGACAGGAATGTGGTAGCTATTAAAACAGTACTGAAGTCTACAAACCTCCCTCTGAACTTATCCAAAATTATATTGAGTTTATATGAATGTAGAAGAATCAAGAAACTCAGAATTTTTAGTGTTAATCTTTTCCTCTGTAGGGAAGTGATGTAAGTCCTTTGAAGATCTGAGACATCCACAACTTCAGTTTATTTTACTGAAGTTATCATTTTAGACAGATTTTATTTGCCCTTGCAATTCTAGATTCAGCCCATTCATTTTAGAAATGCAAGGTCAGCCAGCTATTCTGGATCACCCAGTTCATACGAATCCCCTCTCTTTTGATTTCCAAAATTAGACCTTCAAATCTTTTAATACCATTTCCCATCTTTAGCCAATGTACTTCCTTGGACAATACAAGGACGCCATGCTGAACATCCACTCCTTCTAAAAGAGATTAAATAACCTGTCTTAGAGATCTCTAGCACCAATATAATTAATTATTTTTATAATCATCTTCATTTCATGCTCATTGTTATCTTTTGAACGAAAAACTTGCTGGTGTATAATGAACCTGCCAGTGTATGATTAACATCGCGGTGTATTATAAACTTACTGGTGTATAATGAAATTACTAGTGTATACTGAAGTTATTGGTGTATAATGAACTTCCTAGTGTATAATGAACTTACTGTTGTATAATGAGCTTGCTGGTGTATAATGAACTTACTGGTGTAGTATAAACTTCCTGGTGTATGATAAACTTAGTGGTGAATAATGAACTTCGCAGGTGTTTAATGAACTTACTACTGTATAATGAGCTTACTAGTGTAGTATGACTCGTGTTGTATGAACCTACTGGTGTATAATGAACATAATGGTGGAAAATGAACTTGCTGATGTATAATGCAGTGACAGCTAATGATTTGGGGACATGAAACTTTTTTTTTTTTTTTTTTTTTTTTTTTTTTTTTTTTTGCAGTCACACTGCGTACATTGGCTCCTGTAAATGATGGATCCCCATCTGGTGTTATTGAGACAAAAGTTTTTGAGGTGGCAGATTACTCTCGTCAATGAAATTCTTGAAACCATGAGAAACATCCACTCCAAGCGTATTTTCTTTCAAGGGTAAGAACACTATTAAATCTTCTTTTACAGTGTCGGGCACAAATACACCTAATTGGGTTGTGTCCAGAATTTCCGTAGATTCATGGAACTGCAAACTGAAATGCGCACATTCCTCAATATCTGATTTCATTTCATTAAAAACATTTCCCGGCATCCTTTCTATCCTACGTATGACTACATTCCAAGACAATAGCAGTGAATTGATTGCATTTATGATTACAGTTTTATTCTTGAAACTTTCGAACAAATGTTCAGACGCTGCCAGCCATCACTCCACTATTTCACCATCCACGATTGGTCGCTTCTTCTCCGCAAAAAATCTGGGCAATATTAGATGTAGCAACGGTCGTTGCATAAACTTCAGCAACAGGCTTCCGGATTAACTCTTACAGACCCCGCAACTCGGACTTTAGTCGTTTCATTCTCTCGCTTCGTAAAGTCCTGCCGGATTGATATATAGAATCTTAACTCATGTTAAGGGTTACAAAATGTTTCTCTATATTGCTTATAGAGAAGCGCTTATTATTATTATTATTATTATTATTATTACTTGCTAAGCTATTACCATAGTTGGAGAAGCAGAATGCTATAAGCCCAGGGGCTCCAAAAGGGAAAATAGCCCAGTGAGGAAAGTAAACAAGGAAAAAATAAAATATTTCAAGAACAGAAACAACAGTGAAATATATATATATATATATATATATATATATATATATATAAACTTTAAAAAATTTAACAAAACCAGAGGAATAGAAATAAAATAGAATAGTGTGCCCGAGTGTACCCTTAAGTAAGACAACTCTAACCAAGACAGTGGAAGACCATGGTACAGAGGCTATGACACTACCCAAGACTAGAGAACAATGGTTTGATTTTGGAGTGTCTTTCTAGAAGAGCTGCCTACCATAGGTAAAGTCTCTTCTACCCTTACCCAGAGGAAAGTGGCCACTGAACAATTACAGTGCAGTAGTTAACCCTTTGGGTGAAGAGGAATTTTTCGGCAATCTCAGTGTTGTTAGATGTATGGGGACAGAGGAGAATCTGTAAAGAATAGGCCAGACTATTCGGTGTATGTGTAGGCAAAGGGAAAGTGAACCGTAACCAAAGAGAAGGATCCAATGTAGTACTGTCTGGCCAGTCAAAGGAACCAATAACTGTCAATTGACTGAACAATGCCTCGTTCCAGTCATCATGGAAAACGTAATAATTGTGACTTATTTTCTTTGAACCTGACGTCATTTTTGTTCTTAATTTCCTCGAAATTATATATCTTTTTACGCAATCTTGTTCTTTGAAGGGACACGATCAATAGAGGTCAATGCTTGTCAATAGATAAAAGAGAAATTGATTAAATGGAATGGAATTGATAACGAACAGAAGTGCTTAAAGTGTTATATACTTATATGCAGATAACACATAACTTTAATTCTTATTTAAAGAGAAAATTTAAAGTATATGATAAAAGTATCTCCATAACATTGTTTGATTTTGATATTTTCTGGTCATATCTTGTCTGATTGAATACGTTTTGAGTCGGATTGTAAGCTTCATTAATCCTACACAGTGTTATGATTTGCCTTTCTCCTCCCACTGAGTTAATTTCTTGACTTTCACCTCCCACCAAGTTGAGCTCTTGACGTTCTCCTCCCCCAGAGTTAAGCGCTTCACCTTCTCCTCTCACCGAGTTAAGCTCTTGACTTTCCCCTCCCACCGAGTTAAGCACTTGACTTTCCCCTCCCACCTAGTTAAGCCCTTGACTTTCCCCTCCCACCTAGTTAAGCTCTTGACTTTCCCCTCCCACCTCGTTAAGCTCTTGACTTTCCCCTTCCACATAGTTAAGCTCTTTACTTTCACCTCCCTCTGAGTTAAGCTCTTGGCTTTCCCCTCCCACACAGTTAAGTTCTTGGCTTTCCCCTCCCACCTAGTTAAGCTCTTGACTTTCCCTTCCCACCTAGTTAAGCTCTTGACTTTCCCCTCCCACCTAGTTAAGCTCTTGACTTTCCCCTCTCACCTAGTTAAGCTCTTGACTTTCCCCTCTCACCTAGTTAAGCTCTTGACTTTCCCCTACCACTTAGTTAAGCTCTTTACTTTCCCCTCCCTCTGAGTTAAGCTCTTGGCTTTCCCCTCCCACTGAGTTAAGTTCTTGACTTTCACCTCCCACCAAGTTAAGCTCTTGACAGTCTCCTCCCCCAGAGTTAAGCTCTTCACCTTCTCCTCCCACTGAGTTAAGCTCTTGACTTTCCCCTCCCACCGAGTTAAGCACTTGACTTTCCCCTCCCACCTAGTTAAGCCCTTGACTTTCCCCTCCCACCTAGTTAAGCTCTTGACTTTCCCCTCCCACCTCGTTAAGCTCTTGACTTTCCCCTCTCACCGAGTTAAGCACTTGACTTTCCCCTCCCACCTAGTTAAGCTCTTGACTTTCCCCTCTCACCTAGTTAAGCTCTTGACTTTCCCCTCCCACCGAGTTAAGCACTTTACTTTCCCCTCCCACCTAGTTAAGTCCTTGACTTTCCCCTCCCACCCAGTTAAGCTCTTGACTTTCCCCTCTCACCTAGTTAAGCTCTTGACTTTCCCCTCCCACCGAGTTAAGCACTTTACTTTCCCCTCCCACCTAGTTAAGTCCTTGACTTTCCCCTCCCACCCAGTTAAGCTCTTGACTTTCCCCTCTCACCTAGTTAAGCTCTTGACTTTTCCCTTCCACTTAGTTAAGCTCTTTACTTTCCCCTCCCTCTGAGTTAAGCACTTGGCTTTCCCCTCCCACTGAGTTAAGTTCTTGACTTTCACCTCCCACCAAGTTAAGCTCTTGACAGTCTCCTCCCCCAGAGTTAAGCTCTTCACCTTCTCCTCCCACCGAGTTAAGCTCTTGACATTCCCTCCCACCTAGTTAAGCTCTTGACTTTCCCCTCCCACCTAGTTAAGCTCTTGACTTTCCCCTCTCACCTAGTTAAGCTCTTGACTTTCTCCTCCATCCGAGTTAAGCTCTTGATTTGCTCCTCTCACCTAGTTAAGCTCTTGACTTTCTCCTCCCTCCGAGTTAAGCTCATGACTTTCTCCTCTCACATAGTTAAGCTCTTCACTTTCTCCTCCCTCCAAGTTAAGCTCTTGACTTTTTCCTCCCTCCGAGTTAAGCTCTTGACATTCTACTACTAACGAGTTAAGCTCCTGACTTTCTCCTACTAACAAGTTAAGATCTTGACTTTCTCCTCCCTCCGAGTTGAGCCCTTGACTTTCTCCTCCCTCTGAGTTAAGCTCTTAACTTTTTTTCCTGCCACCGAGTTAAGCTCTTCACTTTCTCCTGCCACCGAGTTAAGCTCTTCACTTTCACCTCCCAACGAGTTAAGCTCTTCACTTTTTCCTCCCCCAGAGTTCAGCTCTTCACTTTCTCCTCCCCCCAGAGTTAAACTCTTCACTTTCTCTTGACACCGAGTTAAGCTCTTCACTGTCTCTTGACACTGAGTTAAGCTCTTCACTTTCCCCTTCCACCGAGTATAGCTCTCGACTTTCTCCTTTCACCGAGTTAAGGTCTTCACTTTCTCCTCCCCCAGAGTTAAGGTCTTCACTTTCTCCTCCCCCAGAGTTAAGCTCTTCACTTTATCCTCCCCCAGAGTTAAGCTCTTCATTTTCTCCTCCCCCCGAGTTCAGCTCTTCACTTTCTCCTGCCACCGTGTTAAGATTTTGACTTTTCCCCTCCCACCTAGTTAAGCTCTTTACCTTCTCCTCCCTCCTAGTTAAGCTCATGACTCTCTTCCCACCAAGTTAAGCTCTTCACTTTTTCCTCCCTCAGAGTTCAGCTCTTCACTTTCTCCTCCCCCAGAATTAAGCTCTTCACTTTCACTTCCCCCAGAATTAAGCTCTTCATTTTCTCCTCCCACCGAGTTAAGCTCTTCACTTTCTCCTCCCACCGAGTTAAACTCTTCACTTTCTCCTGCCACCTAGTTAAGCTCCTGACTTTTCCCTCCCACCTAGTTAAGCTCTTTACCTTTTCCTCCCTCCTAGTTAAGCTCTTGACACACTCTTCCCACGGAGTTAACCTCTTCATTTTCTCCTCCCCCAGAGTTAAGCTCTTCACTTTCTCCTCCCCCAGAATTAAGCTCTTCACTTTCACCTGCCACTGAGTTAAGCTCTACACTTTCTCCTCCCACCGAGTTAAGCTCTTGACTTTCTCCTCCCCCAGAGTTAAGCTCCGGGTTTTCTCCTCCCACCGAGGTAAGCTCTTGGTTTTCTCCTCCCACCGAGCAGCGAGTTAAGCTCTTGACTTTCTCCTCTCACCTAGTTAAGCTCTTGACTTTCTCCTACCAACGAGTTTAGCTCTTGACTTTCTCCTACCACCGAGTTAATTTCTTGATTTTCTCCTCCCACCGAGTTAAGCTCTTGATTTTCTCCTACCACCGAGTTAAGTTCTTGACTTTCTCCTCTCACCTAGTTGAGCTCTTCACCTTCTCCTACCACCGATTTAAGCTCTTGACTTTCTCCTACCACCGAATTAAGCTCTTGATTTTCTCCTACCATCGAGTTAACCTCTTGAATTTTTCCTACCACCAAGTTAAGCTCTTGATTTTCTCCTCCCACCGATTTAAGCTCTTGACTTTCTCCTCGCACTCATCGCCATCTGTTTATGATTTTTACCCTCACTAACAGAACCAATAGCCCGTGTTTTATATAAGGTAAAACAATCGAAAAGCAAGAACCAAGCACTGGTGTCAGAAAAACCACTAGAATGGCAAACTTTGGACGATGTATTCATTAATTTTCCTTCTTTTATCCTATATACTTTATATTTACTTTCACAAGAAATCTACAAAGTATTGAATATCTAATATATATATATATATATATATATATATATATATATATATATATATATATATATATATATATATATATATATAATTCATGTACATGTTACTTATTCACAAATTCTATTTTCAAATTGACAATCCATAAAGGGATTCACAAAGGCTTTTTTATCCTGAAATTTGTGGATAATATCCACAAAATGGCAACACTGAAAGCAGCTAAACTACTAAGTAAGGATAGTTCATACCATCACATGGACGCTTTCACGATCAGTAATCATCAGTTGCATATTTTACGAAGTTTTGAACAGTCCAAAACCCCTGTTAGAGAAAATATGCTTGTGTTAGTGCGTGTTTGTACCATAACATGTGTATGCGCATACTTAATATCTTTAGTACATTGTTTCCCCATTTTCTTCTATAATTATCTCTCCTATTTTGCATGTACGTTTAAAGTTATGTGTAATGTTTGCGTTGTATTCATCTTTCTCAATAATTTTATCAATTCCCGGTTCTTGGACCCCAAGTAACATTCTCAGTCCAAAGCCTCGTGTTAATTGCCGCTCACAACATACTCCTAAGGTCTTGTTTAAATTTGTAAGTTTGAAATGTATTAGGGTTGTAGGTTGTAGCTGTAAACCTCTCTACCTCAAGGTTTATGGGTTAACGTCTTCTGGTATTCATTGGTCACCCACTCGGATACAGACCAAACCAATGTTGTTGTCCTGAGCGTAAAGTCGTTTTAATCAGTCGTTAAACTTAAATATATATTTAAATGGAACTACAACATTTTTTTAGAAACATCCATGATTTCTATTTCTGAATTGAATTTACGAAAACTTTGTTTTTCCTCGAACTGTTGCATTCATGCAAAAGTCACGTCGGAATTGACAGTTTTTACTTCGGGCGAAAGATATCTCGCTATTTTCCCTATTAATCTGTTTGCAGCGTTTGTCAATATTGCAAATATATCAACAAAAGGTCGTTTCAGGTCGACCTCCGTTGTGTCGAGTTTCGAAAAGCTTCGTTCGGGCGATGATTGATTTCCCCGAGTTATTCGACCGTGCAGCATTTTCTGGGAGGCTGTACGGGAGGAAATTTATTTCATTTTGTATTCCAAAGGTGAATTCAGGGACAGGAGGAGGAGGTATATTTGAGAGAGAGAGAGAGAGAGAGAGAGAGAGAGAGAGAGAGAGAGAGAGAGAGAGAGAGAGAGAGAGAGAGATAGAGAGAATAATCCTAATGCTATGGTAATTGTTTAATGTATTTTTATAATTATAATTTTTATGTATCTAAAGGGGAATAAATCTTTTTAAAATAAGGTAGGAAGAGAGAGAGAGAGAGAGAGAGAGAGAGAGAGAGAGAGAGAGAGAGAGAGAGAGAGAGAGAGAGAGAGAGAGAGAGAATAATCCTAATGCTATGGTAATTGTTTAATGTATTTTTATAATTATAATTTTTATGTATCTAAACTGGAATAAATCTTTTTAAAATAAGGTAGGAAGAGAGAGAGAGAGAGAGAGAGAGAGGAGAGAGAGAGAGAGAGAGAGAGAGAGAGAGAGAGAGAGCTTGAATAAGGATTCCTGTTGTATATGCTGTGAACATAGGAATTTTATTCAATTTGCATGCAGGGATGGGTTTTGAATGTTTTAGGAATGTATTTCATGTGTAGATAGAAATTTTTATTTCTGATGTAATTTTATATATTTTTAATCATCTAGATCATTGTTGGATGAATTTGTACCCAATTTAAATCACTGTGTTTGCTTTCTCTCAAAATCTATGTATGTAGATCTTGCTTTATCTTTGCTCTTCCACTCTAGCTGACGAACTTCGACTTTGCCTTGTTGTCTTGCAAGAGTTTTCACCTTCATTCAATTATGATATGTGGGGTTGATATTGATAAGGATTACTTTTATTTATGATCACTCATATCTCTCTCTCTCTCTCTCTCTCTCTCTCTCTCTCTCTCTCTCTCAACTCGTGCTCTTCAGATTTTTTCAGCTAATCGTGCAATCTCTCTCTCTCTCTCTCTCTCTCTCTCTCTCTCTCTCTCAACTCGTGCTCCTCAGATTTTTTTTAGCTAATCGTGCTCTCTCTCTCTCTCTCTCTCTCTCTCTCTCTCTCTCTCTCTCTCTCTCTCTCTCTCTCTCTCTCTCTCAGAATAATGAACTATCCATACGCAGCATTAAAGCCTGATAAATTACATTAAGGTTTTCAGCGAAAGGAGGAAAACACTGCAAGAGCAGAAATGTTTATTTTGCAACATGCAACGGGGCCTTTCCATCTATCATCGTCCCCAGGGTATCATCAATCTACAAGCCTGCATGAGGAGGCAGGAGGAAAGAGAAATATAGGAATAAACAAGACACAGAGAGAGACAGAGAGCATTGTTATATCTTCATCATCATCATCTTCCACGTCTATTTCGCCAGTCGTCTCTATCTTGAGCTTTTAAATCAATACTTATACATTCATCATTTCCTACTTTACGCCTCATAGTCCTCAGCCATGTGGGTCTTGGTCTTCCAATTCTTCTAGTGCCTTGTGGTGCCCAGTTGAAAGTTTGGTGAACTAATCTCTCTTATATCTTTAATCAATAAATTTAGAGATGAAAGTATATTGATGTTATATGAATGTAAGTAGAGTTGAACAGTATGTCTCCATAATGGAAATAAATGTATAGAGACAGGGATGGAAATAAAGAGAAATCTTTATCAGTGAGAGAAACAGAAACTTATAAAGCAATTGAGCCAAAATGAAAACAAATACACGTGAGAAAGGGTCAAAAACGTAAAGGCCAGACGGGAATCCGAATGCATCAGAGAAAGAGAAGAGACGATTTTCGTGAGAGAGAGAGAGAGAGAGAGAGAGAGAGAGAGAGAGAGAGAGAGAGAGAGAGAGAGAGAGAGAGAGAGAAATGTCTGCGTTTGATTTAAAATGAGATTCGAAGTATTGGTTCATTATTCTTCCCATCCCATTGTTGCTCTCAATCTTTTTATTAAAACTTTTAGATTTCTTCCTGAAATGGAATGTCGAGTGGGCGTTGAAGCTTCCACTTTAGCTACGTCACTCGTCGACAGATCTTTCAAGCAACGATGTTCCGATTAGATTTGTCATGCTTGAGGGTACACTCAGCACCACTATTCTTTCTGTTCCCCCTTTTCTTTTCCTCACTAGGCTATTTTTCCCTGTTGGAGCCCCATCTTGGGTTCATATAGTCTCCATTTTGAACTAGGGTCGTAGCTTAGATGATGATGAAAACAACAACAACAACAACAACAACAATAATAATAATAAAAATAATAATAATAATAATAATAATAATAATAATAATAATAATAATAATAATAATATTGACAAGGGACCCCAAAGGATTACTAGACGCCAATGCCCCAAACAAAGGCAAAAGCTGTTGTAAGTTTTCGAAACAAGTCAGACACTTGGAAACTTATAATGGTTCATAATGAGCCATTGTTTCAGATATAGACTGTTGGTTGATTTTTTTTTTAATTTTCTTTGCAGTATTATTATTATTATTAATATAATTATTATTATTATTATTATTATTATTTTTATTATTATTATTGCACGTCACCCGTCAAAAAGGACGTGTAAATATTTAGATAGCTATGCACAAACATACACTCACACAGATTCAACCCTTCCCTCCCACTTCACTTTTCCCAACTATAACCCTGATTCGGCAGTTTGTAGGAGAGTGTGGTTTCTTAGTGTACCTCTCCGGGTATCCCCTTTCCCTATGGTATGACTACTCCCTCTCTTCCTGTCCGTGACAGGAAAGAAATATATATTTATATGTATGGCCAGATACTTTCCCTTTATTATATAGGGGAGATTATTAATAATAATAATAATATTATTATTATTATTATTATTATTATTTTAGTATTGGTTCTGTATTAATTTATACCATTTTTAATAGAAATGTAGTTTAAGCATCTTTAAATCTAGGTGCTTGAAAAAGTATCTGCATTTCAATATGATAAGTTTTCGGATTGCTCTACACTAATGTGCCAGTTCTGTACTGTAGAGTTGTAGTGTTGTCAGTGCACCTCCCGACAATAGCCCCTTAGCTGTAATCACCTTTTAGGCTGCTTTACACCCTTTCGACTTTCATTTCTTCAACCCTTCTGTCCAACCTCTCAAGTGATACATCTTGACGCATCTCTGGGGTTTCCCTTTATTTTTCTGTTCAGAAGAGCATCCCGGGCTCCAGCACGGAGCAATTTGGCCCAAATTAAAGAATGAAGTCCATTATTGGTTCCGGCCAGTACTTAAAAGGGTAACGTATATTGACTCTGGCTTGTACTTAGATGCGGAAACAATACTGCCTTTGGCCGGTATTTAAAGTTTGATGATGGGCAATGAGTTACAATGGGACCCAACAGTCCAACATATTGAATGCAAGATAAACATTTGAAATTCGTTCATATGAATCATCATTTACTGCATTAGGGGAATTCGTTACGTGTGTTTGTAAAAAAAAATTCACATTAATCAGTATTTGATGTTATAGGTCATTGATAATACCTGTTCTCTAATGATATTATGAACAGAACAAAGGGTAGATATGCAGATTGGAGTATCACGCTTATCTGTGTTACTTTTATAACTATCTTATCAGTAGTATCTGATTTGAATCGTTATATCATCTTAATTGCTCCTTGTAGTATATATTGTCTTTTTTGTTATATTAATAAGGCGTTTTGCATTTCACTTGGAGGCTACAGTATGAAACATCATAAGTCAATGCGAAATTCATTCTTTAATACCAGAACCATAAATGAACCCCCTGTGCAGTAAAACTACATCATTAGTAATTTCGTGCTCCTACACGGAATGTTAACCAGCAGCACATTGAACAGGGTCCATTCTTTCCATATGACCGAACAACCTCAAAATTTTCTAATGCTTCCTTTTTGTAATTGCTAACCTTTTTACATCTAACTTTTTTTTTTTTTTTTTTTTTTTTTTTTTTTTTTTTTTTTTTTTTTTTTTTCACCCTAAGTTCTTCTCATACCACTTATACTTCACAGATAGACTATCTCATCGTGAAAATAATTTTCTTTCATTTCAATTGCTCTATACATTCCCACCTAAGCTTTTACTAACAATTCAAATTACATACCAATATTTTATACAATTCCTGCTAATGTTCTTGTTTCACTTTTTCAGCCTCTTTATCTCATCTTGCCATTATCCTATATAATTGCTCCAAGATACTCCCATAAACTAGCTAATTCTTTTCCACTGCCATCCCTGACAACATTCATTTAAGCCAGCCAATTGTATTCAATTGCCGTCCCTGACAATAGTCATTTAAACCAACCAATTAATTTCAAATGCCATCCCTGACAACATTCATTTAAATCAGCCAATTCTTTACAATTGCCATCCCTGACATAATTTATTTCAACTAGCCAATTTTTTTCACTTGTCATCCCTGACAACATTTATTTAAACCAGCCAATTATTTTCAATTTTCACCCCTAACAACATTCATTTAATCCAGGCAATTAATTTCAATTGCCATTCCTGACCATTCATTTAAACCACCCAATTATTTTTAATTGCCATCATTGACACCATTTATTGAAACCGGCCAATTATTTTTCAATTGCCATCACTAACAGCATTCATTTAAGCCAGCCAATTATTTTCAATTGCCAACCCTGACATAATTTATTTAAACCAGCCAATTTTCTCCATTCGGCATCCCTGACAACACTCATTTAAACTAGCCAATAATTTTCATTTTTCAACCCTGACAACATTCATTACTTCATTTACTCGTTTCTGCAGTTTCTCTTCACTATCCCCAGTCAACACTGGTTCTTTGTTTACTTCAACCATTCCACATGCTGTTAGCAATTCCTTTTCTCGTCATAAAACTTCATACCTACTGTACATTGATTCATTAAGATTTTGAATAGCCATTTAGATAATGCAACCTTGCTCCCCTCCCCCTTCACACAAAAACAAGCATTGCTGTGCAGACTGATTCCTAAGTGTTCAGCACGGTGGCAGCAACATTAAAGAATTTGTCAAGTTTATATATGACATATCTGTTTTGACGTTGTTAATAGTTTATATATGACATATCTGTTTTGACGTTGTTACTGTTTTTAGAATGA
>NC_090754.1:64813431-64818431 GCF_036898095.1 Palaemon carinicauda
CACGTCTACAATCATCATTGAACCACCGTTTGTCCTTCACTCGGTACCTTAGCACACAAGTAGGGATACGCCTATCAATTATGCTGACTAGATTCTCATTCAAAGGGACAACAGGATATACACTACCATATCATCATCATCATCATCATCATTTCAGCCTTCAAAAGTCCTTTGTTGTTTGTAGGCTTTCCCCAAGTTCCTCCACAGACTTCTATCGCAAGCTATTCTGTGCCACTGTTGCTTATGTTGGTCTAAGTCATCTCGCCAGCGGGTTTTTTGTCTTCCTCAGTTTCTTGTGTATCCTCAGGGTGTCCAGAAGGTTGTTCGTGATGTCCATCGGTGGTCCACTTCCTCAATTTGTGGATTTTCAATTTCAAGCAATAGCACCTATTGGGGTAACCAATAATTAATTAAATGGCTTTTGTTCAAATTTTTAAAGTTAAAGAGGTTTAGAGGTTTAGTTGTTGATTCAGTGTTTTCCTCTTATTTCGATCATGAGCCACGTAGCTCGATGTGGTTGGGGTCAGCTATTGGCACGGGCTACTTGGCTCCGGCCCTCTTAGAGAATATAGTATTATTTGCTATATCAATTATATTAGTTTAAGGTTGGAGATTTAAATTGTATCATCAGTCACCATAATTAATATTGTTTCTGAAGTGATTGGTGAAAATGATTATATGAAATGACATGCAATGAAAGTGTTCAGTGATGCATTATTATAATGATGGTATGGTATATAGGTTATAAGATATAAAAATTATACTATTAACACATTGTTTACTCATATTACTGATTCGATGTCAATAACCTTACAGGTTAGGATAACAAAACTCCCAATCAATCGATCAATCAATCAAATTATCTGGGCAAATCGTTCACTTCCAAGCGAACCCCCTTCCCTGGTGACCAGTTACCGCCTGAAAAATCAACCAATATCACACGTGGTTTAGGTTTGCTTGTGTTTTTAGGTAGTTACTGTACATCTTTGGAACTTGGGATTTTCCCCCAAAAGAAATACAAATCCAACGCAAGCTTGCAAAATAGTTATGGGTTGTGTGTGATCCTAGGGCGCATCCAAATAACATAAAAAAAGTATGTCCTTATCTAACTATTGGATACAGGTAGGAGAGAGAGAGAGAGAGAGAGAGAGAGAGAGAGAGAGAGTTACAAAGATTTTGAGGTCTCAAAGACTTTTTAGTCCATCCGCAGAGACTCCATTTGCTCTTTGGTAGAGCGATTTTGAGAGCTCTTATGATCTTATCTAACTTATTCTTGAACCAGAGAGAGAGAGAGAGAGAGAGAGAGAGAGAGAGAGAGAGCAGCTGCTAGGATGATGCAAACGAAGGCTATATCATTCTAATGAATATTAATTGGATGTTCTATATTAATTGGATGTTCTATAGAGAAATGTATTAAGGAATTAAAATATATCAGTGTGATTATACTTTTCGATCACTATTATCGAAAACGATTGCATTTCTAATAGGAATAAGAGATAACTTTATCTCATATATATATATATATATATATGTATATATATATATACATATATATATATATATATATGTATATATATACATATATATATATATATGTATATATATATATATATATATATATAATATATATCATTTATCATAGCATTTCTTTGAGTGCTATTGGTAATATCTCTACCCCTCACGTTCGAACCATCAAACGATGTCTTGGTTGTTTAAACGTCGGCCACCTTTCAGGGCAAGAAGGGCATGATCTCTCCAAGTCAAGTCTGACGAGGCGGCACCAGTTTTGTTGTTGGGTGTACAATGGCAAGCTTTGGCGTGGAGTCTCTTTTCACTAATATTCCTTTGACTGAGACAATAGATATCTGCGTGGAAGGGCTGTTTGGAGACGAAGAACAAGTGAATGGCTTTACAAGAAAGGAGATGAAGGAATTGCCAAGACTATCCGCTAAGGATTGTTAGTTTTTATTTGATAAAAAGTTTTATGTACAGGTTGATGGTTGTGCTATGGGTAGCCCTATGGGGCCAAGTCTCACAAATGCCTTCCTTGCTTATGAAAACATCTGGTTAAATGAATGCCCTGTCGACTTTAAACCTCTTTTTTATAGACGGTATGTCGACGACACGTTTTGATTATTTCGTAGCCCAAGTCATGTCCAGTTGTTTTTAAACTATTTAAATTCCAAACACCAAAATATAAATTTTACTAGTGAAGTGGAAATGGATGGTAACATATCTTTCCTTGACATCAACATTCATAAATTTGATACTAGGTTTAACACATCTGTCTACAGGAAACCAACGTTCACAGGCTTATGCACTAAATTCTCCTCTTTTATTCCTATACAATATAAGAGAAATATTGTCTGTATTCTCATTTATAGAGCGTATAACCTTTGCTCTAATTACTTCAACATTTATAAGGAACTGATGTATATTAAAAAATTACTTAACAACAATGGCTTCCCGTATAATTTTACTGATACTTATATATGGAAAACACTAGGCAAACTCACGCTACCACCATGTGAAAAGAAACTAATTGCTCCTGCGAAAAATATCTTCTTTTCTATTCCATATCTGGGGTCCCACAGTTTTAAAATAAGAAATCATTGCGGTAGAATTGTGCGTGAATTTTATCCTCGGGTATCATCGAAGATCGCGTTTTCTCCCTCAAATGCTATGAGCAAATTTTTCAAATTTAAAGACCGGGTCTTGGATGATCTTTGTTCGGGTGTCATATACAAATATATATGACACCCGAACAAAGATCATCCGAGACCCGGTCTTTAAATTTGAGTATATGACACCCGAACAAAGATCATCCGAGACCCGGTCTTTAAATTTGAGTATATGACACCCGAACAAAGATCATCCAAGACCCGGTCTTTAAATTTGAGTATATGACACCCGAACAAAGATCATCCGAGACCCGGTCTTTAAATTTGAGTATATGACACCCGAACAAAGATCATCCGAGACCCGGTCTTTAAATTTGAAAAAATTTGCCCATAGCATTTGAGGGGGAAAACACAAGTGTGATCGCTGTAATGCATCATATATTGGTAAAAGTGAAAGACATTACCGTGCAAGATTGTCTGAGCACTTCGGTCGTTCACCTAGAACGCGTAATTATGTGGCAAAACCACCCCATTCAGCCATCAGAGACCATTCCGTAAGTGAGGACCACCCAATGTCCAAGGAGAATTTTTCCATCTTAGCCACTTCGCAGAGTAACCTCGACCTAGTTATAATGGAGGCAATATTCCAACACAAACTGAAACCAAACCTGGGCCGGGCAACGTATAAATTAAATTGTTTAATTTTATTTTATGTGAGTTTATAGCGCTGGCGCTATGATCTTGTATAGTGTATTTAGATTGATTTTATAGTTTTATGTTATTTTTTTTTATTTCATAAAGTTTTTTATGTTCATTTTAAATTTTCTCTTTTAAATATTTATCATATTATGTTTTAATTTATACGATGTATTCTTTTTTAGGCTCTGATGATGAAAATAGATTTTCCGAAAGATCAGCAATAAACCTGTATATCATAACCGTGGTACTATTATTCATATATATATATATATATATGTGTATATATATATATGTGTGTATATATATATGTGTATATATATATATATATATATATAATGTAAATATATATAGTATATATATTTATTTATATATATGTGTATATATATTTATTTATATTTGTGTATATATATACATATATATATATATATATATATATATATTATCTTTTTTACAATATCTCAGGGATATTATGTCCTTATCCTTTAGCCTACATGCGAAGATGCAGTCACTTGTTTTCACAGGATTAGTATATATATTTATTTATATATGTGTATATATACATATGCATATATATATATATATATATATATAATTCTCTTTTTTACAATATCTCAAGGGTATTAGGTCCTTATCCTTTAGCCTACATGCGAAGATGCAGTCACTTTTTTTCACTGCATCCTGCGGAAGTAAAAGTAGATTGCAATGGGCCACAGAAGAGGGGGCTTATCGGCCATTGAAGGGTCACATCCACAGAACAAGAAGTTCACAACCCCTCAGTAAGTGTTCCTCTGCCTTTTGGTGCAATATACAGTAATTTTAGAACCCTAAGTACTTCCAATGGTAGCAATAGACTGTTCTTTGGTAGGCATTCCTTTTGGGATACGATTCTGAGCTCAAGCATTGGGAACAGGCTATATTGAATCATTCTTATTCAGTTATATTTATCATGGAAGAATTGCAAAGTTGTCAGTTTAGTAGTGATCTGTTTTTTAGGGTTTTCATAAAATCTTCGTTTTTTTAATGAAATATATTTCGTCGTAATATTTCCAGTTTCACGTTTTTGTACAAAGATAAAAAGATCTGTGTTCTGTAACGATTTTCATTTATAACGGATGCATCCTTTCGAAGTATGATTGGATGACTTGATGCAATTTTCATTTCATATTAGCTGTTGTGAAGAATATCTACTCATTCCAATTAGTTCTCTTTAAACCAGTGAAATATAAGAAAAGTAATATGCGACAATTTTTATCATTTGATTAGTGTTGGAAGTAAATATTGACAAATCCTGCCCTGGAAATAACTGTCGAGTTGTTGTCCATTTTCCCTTTTTGCTAAACGGTATTCTTGAGGAAATTTAGACAAAATCGAAATATACTTTTTTATTTGTTTGTTTGAGAATAACTTTACACAAAAACAATTGTACCGATTTTGACCAAACTTGCTGGTCATGTTGGGTATGACCCAAGGATGAATTCGTAACATTTTGGATAAAGTACATCAATGTACAATTAAGCTGTAGTACTTTAAAAATAATCGTAATGTTAATTAAATGGTATTTGTGTGTGTGTGTGTGTTTGTGTGTGTGTGTGAACATTACGCAAATACTATAGAATCAATTTCAACGAAACTTGGTGGACATGTTGGGTGTGATTCAAGGACAAATACAAAATACATAGT
>NC_090754.1:64820077-64822577 GCF_036898095.1 Palaemon carinicauda
AACAACCTCAAAATTTTCTAATGCTTCCTTTTTGTATTTGCTGACCTTTTTACATCTAACCGTTTTTTTTTTTTTTTTTTTTTTTTTTTTTTTTTTTTTTTTTTTTTTTTTTTTTTTTTCCAGCCTAAGTTCTTCTCATACCACTTATACTTCACAGATAGACTATCTCATCGTGAAAATAATTTTCTTTCATTTCAATTGCTCTATACATTCCCACCTAAGCTTTTACTAACAATTCAAATTACATACCAATATTTTATACAATTCCTGCTAATGTTCTTGTTTCACTTTTTCAGGCCTCTTTATCTCATTTTGCCATTATCCTAAATAATTGCTCCAAGATACTTCCATAAACTAGCTAATTCTTTTCCACTGCCATCCCTGACAACATTCATTTAAGCCAGCCAATTTTATTCAATTGCCGTCCCCTGACAATAGTCATTTAAACCAACCAATTAATTTCAAATGCCATCCCTGACAACATTCATTTAAATCAGCCAATTCTTTTCCATTGCCATTCCTGACAAAGTTGATTTAAACTAACCAATTCTTTTCAAATGTCATCCCTGACAACAATCATTTAAACCAACCAATTCTTTTCAATTACCATCCCTGACAACATTATTTAAATCAGCTAATTCTTTTCTAATGCCATCCCTGGCAACATTCATTTAAATCAGCCTATTCTTTTCAATTGCCATCCCTGACAACATTCATATGAACGAGCCAACTCTCTTCAAATGCCATCCCTGACAATAATCATTTAAACCAGCCAATTCTTTTCAATAATCATCCCTGACAACATTCATTTAAACCAGCTAACTCTTTTCAAATGCCATCCCTGACAACAATCATTTAAACCAGCCAATTCTTTTCAATTGCCTTCCCTGACAACATTTATTTAAATTTCCAGTTCTTTTCAACTGCCATCCCTTACAACATTTATTTGAATCAGCCAATTCTTTTCAATTGCCATCCTTGACAGCATTAATTTAAATCACCCAATTCTTTTCAATTGCCATCCATGACAATGTTCATTTAAATCCGCCAATTCTTTTCAATTGCCATCCCTGACAACATTCATTTAAATCAGCCAATTCTTTACAATTGCCATCCCTGACATAATATATTTCAACTAGCCAATTTTTTCACTTGTCATCCCTGACAACATTTATTTAAAACAGCCAATTATTTTCAATTTTCACCCCTAACAACATTCATTTAATCCAGGCAATTAATTTCAATTGCCATTCCTGACCATTCATTTAAACCACCCAATTATTTTTAATTGCCATCATTGACACCATTTATTGAAATCGGCCAATTATTTTTCAATTGCCATCACTAACAGCATTCATTTAAGCCAGCCAATTATTTTCAATTGCCAACCCTGACATAATTTATTTAAACCAGCCAATTTTCTTCATTCGGCATCCCTGACAACACTCATTTAAACTAGCCAATAATTTTCATTTTTCAACCCTGACGACATTCATTACTTCATTTACTCGTTTCTACAGTTTCTCTTCACTATCCCCAGTCAACACTGGTTCTTTGTTTACTTCAACGTTTACTTCAACCATTCCACATGCTGTTAGCAATTCCTTTTCTTGTCACAAAACTTCATACCTACTGTACATTGATTCATTAAGATTTTGAATAGCCATTTAGATAATGCAACCTTGCTCCCCTCCCACTTCACACAAAAACAAGTATTGCTGTGCAGACTGATTCCTAAGTGTTCAGCACGGTGGCAGCAACATTAAAGAATTTGTCAAGTTTATATATGACATATCTGTTTTGAGGTTGTTAATAGTTTATATATGACATATCTGTTTTGACGTTGTTACTGTTTTTAGAATGATTTATTGTTAATTTGTTCTCATCATTTATTTATTTCCTTTCCTCACTGGGCTATTTTTCCTTGTTGGAGCCCTTGTGCTTATAGCATCTTGCTTTTCCAACTAGGGTTGTAGCTTGGCTAGTAATAATGATAATAATAATAAAGGGATAATTGCTTGTATTAACATATCACCTTTACCATGCATTCACATCACCCTCCACAGCCCTTCTTAATGTTTTCAGTCACAAGTTTGTTTTCCAATTTTGTATAAATCACTGACATATTTTTCTCTTTTCTCTCAAAGCTTCTACATAATTGATTTATAGCTAAAACTTTATCCACACATCCACTTCCTTGTCTTAACCCACACAGTTTAACCCAATAAGTCCCTCTTTCACATATCTTACTTTCCCAAGTAAAATCCAACCTTACATCTTCAAAGGTATATCAAGTAACATTTATGATCATATGATAATTTGCAGTCACCTTCATCATCTTTACCGTTACACAATAGAACGAATATCCTCACACGTTCCTTTTGGTCATGTAGCTCAGTCAGACATACTTAACAAACATTGGTCAACTTCTTGGATTACTCTATCACTACCGTGATGTAGCATCTCGCTTGTAATCCCATCAAATGCTGTCTTTTTCTTA
>NC_090754.1:64825077-64827577 GCF_036898095.1 Palaemon carinicauda
TATGGTTGATATTTACATTAATTAAAATCAAGTGTGATATATATATATATATATATATATATATATATATATATATATATATATATATATATACATATATATATATATATATATATATATATATATATATATATATATATATATATATATATATATATATATATTACTTGCCAAGTTACAACCCTATCAACCCTATTTGTGTCCGATCTATCGGAGTCCAGACTTGGATGGCTATATATGAAAGGTCTGGGACTCACTGACGGGTGTTGAGTAGCAGGAGCCTGCATGGTGAGGAGGAGGTTTGCTGGCTGTTTAGTTCGCCACTCACCTGGCTGGAGCGAGGTCAATTCATTCATAAAAAATACTTAAGTATATGCTGTATTTAATTGTAGCACCTCTTTGTTCCACATTAGGGGCTTTTTTATCTTGATTTAGAGTTCCATTACTTGTAGCATTAGTGGCTCGTTGACCTCTAGTTTTAGGTGCCTTATTTATAGCATTAGGGGCTTCTTGACCTCTTCTTTTAGGAGCCTTATGTATAGCATTAGGGGCTTTTTGACCTCTTATTTTGAGGTGCCTTACTTCTGGCGTTTGAGGTTCTTTGACCTCTATTTTGAGGTGCCTTATCTGTAGCATTAGGGTTTTTTACAGCTATTTTTATGTGCCTTAACTTTAGCTTTACGGACTTTATGACCTCTATTTCTAGGTGCCTTATCTCTAGCATTAGGGGCCTTTTTTTACCTTTATTTTGAGGTGCCCTATCTCTAGCATTAGGGGCTTTTGACCTCTATTTTTAGGTGCCTTATCTCTAGCTCTATGGGATTTTTGGCCTCTGTTTTGAGGTGCCTTATCTCTAGCATTAGGGGCTTTCTACTTCTATTTTTAGGTGCCTTAGCTTTAGCTTTAGGGCTTTTTACCTCAATTTTGAGGTGCCATATCAATAGCATTATGAGCTTTTTGACCTATTTTGAGGTGCCTTATCTCTAGCTTTAGGGGCTTTTTACCTCTTATTTTGAAGGCCTTATTTCTAGCATTAGGGCCTTTTTATCTTATTTTGAGGTGTCTTATCTCTAGCATTAGGAGCTTTTTTACCTCTAATTTCAGGTGTCTTAACTTTAGATTCAGGGGCTTTATGACCTCTATTTTTATGCGCCTTATCTCTAGCATTTGGGGCTTTTTGACCTCTGTTTTGAGGTGTCTCATCTCTAGCCTTAGGGATTTTATGACTTCTATTTTAAGGTGCCCTATCTCTAGCAGTGCCAGGTTCCTTATCTCTAGCATTAGGGGATTTTTTTACCTATATTTTGAGGTGCCTTATCCCTATCATTAGGATCTTTTTTACCTCAGTTTCTAAGTGCCTTAACTTTAGCTTTAGGGGCTTTATGACCTTCGATCAAAGGGATTAACCGCTGATAAAGTGTGGGACAGAGGTAGATGGAGAATGCTGGCCAGAAACATCGACACCACATAAAAGTGGGAAAAGATGCAGACAAACAAGAAGAAGATGGCCTCTATTTTTAGGTGCCTTATCTTTAGCATTAGGGGATTTTTTACCTCTGATTTTGAGGTGCCTTATCTCTAGCCTATAGCATTAGGAGCTTTTTGACATTATTTTGTAGTGCCTTATCTCTAGCATTAGGGGCATTTTGACCTACATTTTGAAGTGCCTTGTCTCTAACATAAGGAGGTTTTTTACCTCTATTTTTAGGTGCCTTATCTCTAGCATTAGAGGTTTCTTGACCTGTATTTCAAGGTGCCTTATCTCTAGAATTAGAGTTTTTTTTTTTTACCTCCATTTTGAGGTGCCTTATCTCTGGAATTAGCTGACTTTTTATCTCTATTTTGAGTTGTCTTATCTCTAGCATGAGGGTCTTTTTTACCTACATTTTGAGGTGTCTTATCCCTAGCATTAGGGTCTTTTTGACCTCCATTTTGAGTTGCCTTATCAGCATTAGGGGCTTATTGACCTCCATTTTGAGTTGCCTTATCACTAGCATTAGGGGCTTTTTGATTTCCATTTTGAGTTGTCTTATCTATAACATTAGGGGATTTTTCACCTCGGTTTTTAAGTGCATTACGTCTAGCATTAGAGGCTCTTTGACCGCTATTTTAGATGCCCTATTTATAGCATTAGATGCTTTTTTACCTCGATTTTGAGGCGCATTACTTAAAGCATTAGAGGCTCTTTGACCTCTATTTTTAGGAGCCTTATATATAGCATTAGGGGCTTATTGACCTAATTGTAGGAGCCTTATATATTGCATTAGGGGCTTTTTACCTCGATTTTGAGGTGCATTACTTCTAGCATTAGAGGCTCTTTGACCTATCTCTTTTGGTGCCTTATTTATAGCATTAGGAGCTTTTTGAACTCTAATTTTAGGAGCCTTATAGATAGCATTAGGGGCTTTTTGACCTCGATTTTTGAGTTGCATAATTTCTAGCATTAGAGGATCTTTGACCTCTCTTTTTAGGTGCCTTATTTATAGCATTATGGGCTTTT
>NC_090754.1:64832577-64837577 GCF_036898095.1 Palaemon carinicauda
AAATTATCTGTGCGAATCGCTCACTTCCAAGCGAACCCCCTTCCCTGGTGACGCTTGCTCAATGCTCAAAGGTCCTAGTCTAGCTGCCTTCACCCTCCCTAAGGCAAAAGGAAATATTTCCTTAGCAGTGACTCTTCGTATTATTATGATTTTATTTGATGTTTCATGACCTGATGTCCAGCACCTTATAGGTATTCCCAAAGTAAGCTCTTCAAGAAATGCATTACTCTCGATATCTGTTCAGTCAGTCTTTAGCATATTTACTTCGTTATTTGTAGTTATGAAATTATTGTAAACACCTAGAGAACAAATATATGAAATGTAGTCTTAGTATTTTGTTTTCTAATTTTCCTAAAAACTTCCACCTGAAAGATCTTATAACGACGAGACCTTTAAACCTCGAACATGTGGGGATGGGGTTGGGATATAATCAGGCGGTGGTTAAAGATGATGGTAGAGATGGTAATTGAGTGACCTTAATGTATGGCTTTACGAGGTTTGATTATCAACATTTGTGAAGTGATGATGATGATGGTAATACCGATATTGATAACAATTAATATCAATGATTCCATGAAATAAATCGAATTGTTATTCATTTATTATTTTTTCATGCAATATGGCTTAAAATGCATCCAATTAAAATGATGGCTATGTTTAAAAAAATTGCTGGTAACTCAACTAAGTTTTGACATATATGCAAATCCTAGTCTAGATTAGGATATCCTATAGTGTCTTCTCAGTCTAGAATAATTAAATATTACAATTGCTAATTTGTAGCCATGATGACATAAAAACATCGGTTACAAAACTTGGCGTGTAACATTTATTTTGGGTAACATATACCTGTATAGTCCAGGCTAAAGATGTGGCTTGGGCTGGTTTTAGATATTCATGCTAATTGTCCAAAGATTGATAACCAACAAATTTTGTGGTCTCCGGCCTTTCAAAACCAAACCAAGATGCAAGAAAAGTGTAAGATTAAAATTATTAACTTATTTCTTCCGGTTATATATAAGTTTTTACTGCAAGTTTGCAATATTATTGTAAAACTACAATTTCCCTTGTAAAAATTGTCCAAAGTAACAAAGGTGCCTGTTCCCTTAAGAGGTGTGTGGTCGGTTCCTAACCATATGAATATGAATAATTAGAACAAAAATATTTCGTTTTATTCGCAGGTTTATTCTTTTTCCTGTGAAAACAGTAATACAGCATTTGTCCTAGAAGCAATTTTTCTTTTCATACACATCAGATCCACTTTATATCATAGCATTTACGCGTTTTTTTTTTCTCTTGTATTTCAACACTTCACGGGTGCAAGAATTTTATGCTGATTTAAAAAGAGAGCATGCATTGAAAAAAGGTTAAGAACCACTGATCGCTATGAGCGTTCATGAAATAAAATAAGACATTGGTTCCTTACCGCTGTTACGATTCAATAATTGGGAATGTGGCGGGGGGGGGGGGGGGGGGTCAGTGAAGTAACAAACCATCCATAACCAAACCGCGATTTGATAGGGGAAAAAAATGAAACCACGTGACCAGTTACCGCCTGAAAAATCAACCAATATCACACGTGGTTTAGGTTTGCTTGTGTTTTTAGGTAGTTACTGTACATCTTTGGAACTTGGGATTTTCCCCCAAAAGAAATGCAAATCCAACGCAAGCTTGCAAAGTAGTTATCGGTTTTGTGTGATCCTTGGGCGCATCCAAATAACATAAAAAAAGTATGTCCTTATCTAACTATTGGATACAGGTAGGAGAGAGAGAGAGAGAGAGAGAGAGAGAGAGAGAGAGAGAGAGAGAGAGAGAGAGAGAGAGAGAGAGAGAGAGAGAGAGTTACAAAGATTTTGAGGTCTCAAAGACTTTTTAGTCCATCCGCAGAGACTCCATTTGCTCTTTGGTAGAGCGATTTTGAGAGCTCTTATGATCTTATCTAACTTATTCTTGAACCTGAGAGAGAGAGAGAGAGAGAGAGAGAGAGAGAGAGAGAGAGAGAGAGAGAGAGAGAGAGAGAGCAGCTGCTAGTATAATGCAAACAAAGGCTGTATCATTCTAATGTATATTAATTGGATGTTCTATATTAATTGGATGTTTTATAGAGAAATGTATTAAGGAATTAAAATATATCAGTGTGATTATACTTTTCGATCACTATTATCGAAAACGATTGCATTTCTAATAGGAATAAGAGATAACTATTTCTTTTATGTATATATATATATATATATATATATATATATATATATATATATATATATATATAATATATATGTGTGTGTGTGTATTTTTCTCTACCCCTCACGTTCAAACCATCAAACGATGTCTTGGTTGTTTAAACGTCGGCCACCTTTCAGGGCAAGAAGGGCATGATCTTTCCAAGTCAAGTCTGACGAGGCGGCACCAGTTTTGTTGCTGGGTGTACAATGGCAAGCTTTGGCGTGGAGTCTCTTTTCACTAATATTCCTTTGACTGAGACAATAGATATCTGCGTGGAAGGGCTGTTTGGAGACGAAGAACAAGTGAATGGCTTTACAAGAAAGGAGATGAAGGAATTGCTAAGACTACCCGCTAAGGATTGTTCGTTTTTATTTGATAAAAAGTTTTATGTACAGGTTGATGGTTGTGCTATGGGTAGCCCTATGGGGCCAAGTCTCACAAATGCCTTTCTTGCTTATGAAAACATCTAGTTAAATGAATGCCCTGTCGACTTTAAACCTCTTTTTTATAGACGGTATGTCGACGGCACATTTTGATTATTTCGTAGCCCAAGTCATGTCCAGTTGTTTTTAAACTATTTAAAACCCAAACACCAAAATATAAATTTTACTAGTGAAGCGGAAATGGATGGTAACATATCTTTCCTTGACATCAACATTCATTTCCTGTCTACAGGAAACCAACGTTCACAGGCTTATGCACTAAATTCTCCTCTTTTATTCCTATACAATATAAGAGAAATCTTGTCTGTATTCTCACTTATAGAGCGTATAACCTTTGCTCTAATTACTTCAACATTTATAAGGAACTGATGTATATTAAAAAATTACTTTACAACAATGGCTTCCCGTATAATTTTACTGATACTTATATATGGAAAACACTAGGCAAAATCACGCTACCACCATGTGAAAAGAAACTAATTGCTCCTGGGAAAAATATCTTCTTTTCTATTCCATATCTGGTGTCCCACAGTTTTAAAATTAGAAATCATTGCGGTAGAATTGTACGTGAATTTTATCCTCAGGTATCATCGAAGATCGTGTTTTCCCCCCTCAAATGCTATGAGCAAATTTTTCAAATTTAAAGACCGGGTCTCAGATGATCTTTGTTCGGGTGTCATATACAAATATATATGACACCCGAACAAAGATCATCCGAGACCCGGTCTTTAAATTTGAGTATATGACACCCGAACAAAGATCATCCGAGACCCGGTCTTTAAATTTGAGTATATGACACCCGAACAAAGATCATCCGAGACCTGGTCTTTAAATTTGAGTATATGACACCCGAACAAAGATCATCCGAGACCCGGTCTTTAAATTTGAAAAATTTGCTCATAGCATTTGAGGGGGAAAATACAAGTGTGATCGCTGTAACGCATCATATATTGGAAAAAGTGAAAGACATTACCGTGCAAGATTGTCTGAGCACTTCGGTCGTTCACCTAGAACGGGTAATTATATGGCAAAACCACCCCATTCAGCCATCAGAGACGATTCCCTAAGTGAGAACCACCCAATGTCCAAGGAGAATTTTTCCATCTTAGCCACTTCGCAGAGTAACCTCGACCTAGTTATAATGGAGGCAATATTCCAACACAAACTGAAACCAAACCTGGGCCGGGCAACGTATGAATTAAATTGTGTTTAATTTTATTTTATGTGAGTTTATAGCGCTGGCGCTATGATCTTGTATAGTGTATTTAGATTGATTTTATAGTTTTATGTTATTTTTTTATTTTTATTTCATAAAGTTTTTTATGTTCATTTTAAATGTTTTCTTTTAAATATTTATCATATGTTTTAATTTATACGATGTATTCTTATTTAGGCTCTGATGATGAAAATAGATTTTCCGAAAGATCAGCAATAAACATGTATATCATAACCCTGGTACTATTATTCATATATATATATATATATATATATATATATATATATATATATATATATATATATATATATATATATATTTGTGTATATATATATTTGTGTATATATATATATATATATATATATATATATATATATATATATATATATATATATATATATATATATATATATATATATATATATATATATATATATGTATATATATGCAGTATATATATATATATGTAAATATATATAGTATATATATTTATTTATATATATGTGTATATATATTTATTTATATGTATATATATATATATATATATATATATATATATATATATATATTTTATCTTTTTTACAATATCTCAAGGATATTAGGTCCTTATCCTTTAGCCTACATACGAAGATGCAGTCACTTTTTCACAGGATTAGTATATATATTTATTTATATATATGTATATATATACATATACATACATACATATATATATATATATATATATATATATATATATATATATATATATATATATATATATATAAATATCATTCTCTTTTTTACAATATCTCAAGGGTATTAGGTCCTTATCCTTTAGCCTACATGCGAAGATGCAGTCACTTTTTTTCACTGCATCCTGCGGAAGTAAAAGTAGATTGCAATGGGCCACAGAAGAGGAGGCATATCGGCCATTGAAGGGTCACATCCACAGAACAAGAAGTTCACAACCCTTCACTAAGTGTTCCTCTGCATTTTGGTGCAATATACAGTAATTTTAGAACCCCAAGTACTTCCAATGGTAGCAATAGACTGTTCTTTGGTAGGCATTCCTTTTGCGACACGATCCTGAGCTCAAGCATTGGGAACAGGCTATATTGAATCATTCTTATTCAGTTATA
>NC_090754.1:64855077-64857577 GCF_036898095.1 Palaemon carinicauda
AGAGCCCAAATAAACAAATGCTGATAGTTGATTTGGTATCGTTCGCTTTTCTTATCATTCAAGAGATCGTTATTTGATAAATATCGATTAATTTCCCTACAGAAAAATAACCATTATTAATTGCGTATATATATTGTTAACACTCCTACTTCAAAGCAGCGACGGTGCTGCCGCGGAGTGACGAGTAGGCGTAACTATGGATGTGTTCTATCTCATTGATATGCAAATAGGTCAGAAAATATCCAGTGACGTCTACATATTGATTTTGCCATTATCTGTAAATACGATGTGCCTTTATGTCCGCCTCTTGAAATCTTTAAGCCTATACCGGCTGAACAAATTATTTTCTTTGATAAACTAGATAGTAGGTTGGCTAGGCCACCAGCCTCCCGTTGAGATACTACCACTGGTGTGTTAGCGGGTCCTTTGCTTGGCCAGATAATACGGCTTTGGGTAGGCCTACTTCTCTGGTTACGGCTTGTTTTCCTCTTTCCTATACGTGCACTGAATAGACTAGTCTGTTCTTTATACATTCTCCTCTTACTCAATGCACCTAACGTGTAGGATGCGTTTACACCAAGCGATTCCATTCAAATAATTGAGAATCATTTGATTGGAGTCATTGTGAGTCAGTGTCATTCCAGTCACACTGTCAGAATCTAGTGGGCGTAGTGCAAAAGTTCACTTCAATGATAATAGACACATACATTCTCGCTAAAATAGAGTTGCTATGGCTAAGGCAGCGTATATATCCAACAAGAATATCTTATAATTATTTTGGATGTCCACTGAATAATTTTAAATGCTTGTGGATCTGGCTGCACTGTTTAAAAAAAAAAAAAAAAAAAAAACTACTACTTACAGACAGACATTTGAAGTTGAAGACAGGATGGCTATTCACCATTTATTATTATTATTAGCTAAGCTACAACCTTAGTTGGAAAAGCATAATGCTATAAACCCAAGGGCTCCAACAGGGAAAATAGCCCAGTGAGGAAAGGAAACAAGGAAATTAATAAATTAAACTGTAAGGTCGATTGTTAAAGCAAAAAGTCTGGAAGTTGGGGGGGTGTAGTGTTTCATGCAGTATGAGAAAATATACATCATTTATTTCTGTTGCGAATACATTTGGAGATTTCATATTTAGTTAAGGGTGTGAATATTGAAAAAAAAAATAAGAATAAACCCTTATTTCTGGTTGTGAATACATTAAGAAAATAGACATCCTTTATTGTGGTTGGCAATACAGTAAAAGGATAGTTATCCTTTATATATTATTGTGAATAGAATGAAAAATGATTATCCTTCATTTCTGGCTGTGAATAAAATAGAAAAATTATCTTGCATTCATGGCCGAGAAAATGCAGTGAAGATAATTATCCTTCATTTATGGTTGTGAATACATTAGAAAATGAGTTTCTTTCATTTATAGCCGTGAATATACTAAAATAATAGGTGTCCTTCGTTTATGGCTGTGAATTGAGTATAAAAACTTATTATACTTCATTTAAGGTTATGAATATAGTAAAAAAAAAAATAGGTGTTTATTTATAGCTGTAAAATTCAGTAAATATATTAGAAAATAGGTTTCCTTCATTTTTAGTAGTGAATAGATTTAAAGAATATTCATAAACCATTTATGATGTTGGACAAAGTAATAAATAGGCAATTTGTCTATGGTTGTAAATACTGCAGAAACAATGTTCTTTTTAGGCCTAGCTCTCAGAGGTGAGGGAAGAGTACTCAGAATTATTATCAATACGAGGATATGGTAATGGTGCATGAGTTGTGTGTTGTTCCGGGTAAAAAATAGACAATTTATCTATGGTTGTAAATACTGTAAAAGCAATGTTCTTTTTAGGCCTAGTTATCAGAGGTGAGAATGCTCAGAGTTGTGTGTTGCTCCGTCCAGTAATAGTATCGTGTTAGTGCGATGGAATAGCTTCCTTTGAAAGGCTTCATGTATTTCTAGGCTATATTAATATAAATATTGCCAGCTGGCGACCCTTGCATCATTAGAGGGAGAAGGCTTAATATGAACTGACGACATGGATCCGAGTTATTCTCATTTTCAGATGCTGCATGCTCTCTTAACCTTCACCAGGATCGTACATAACATGTCGTTCCAGCACTAAATTTATCTGGACTTCCGATAACATCGTGTTTATTACTCCTCGGCTGACTCGTCTTGGCTGATGGAAAATATAGGTCCCGAATAATCACTAAATACATCGCCAGGAATTACCATGAACTGAATAGATTCGATTCGCCTAGTGTAAACGCACCCTAATTCTCCCTTACTCAAGGGGTTAACTAATGCAATGTAATTGTTCAGTGGCTACTCTCCTCTTGGTAAGGGTAGAAGAAACTCTTTAGCTATGATAAACAGCTCTTCTAGGACAAGGACACGCCAAAATCAAACCATTATTATCTGATCTTGGGTAGTGCCATGGCTTCTGTACCATGATCTTCCACTGTCTTGGATTAGAGTTCTCTTGCT
>NC_090754.1:64885077-64895077 GCF_036898095.1 Palaemon carinicauda
AGTGGACGCCCTGTAATTTTAACAAGAGACAAGTAGGGAAGAGAATACAAAAGCTCCCAAAATAGCTTGCGTTTTATGGGACCTGGGCTGTGTGTTTCTGTAGGGCAGTAAGATGTATTGATTTCCCCCCATTTTTTTATTTTTTGCCTTTTGTGGGGAAAGGGGGGGGGGTGGACTCTGCTAGGAGAATATGTAGGCCTCCTGGATCGCAGTGGGAAGAGGCTCGACTTAGGCCTAGCGCCGTATTGATCAGGTCTCCTAAAAGAATAGGATACGTGGAGGATCTACCAAGGTTTCGAAATATCTAGTTTTTTGTTTCTTTTCCCTTTTGGTTGATTTCTCTTTGATGTTGGTTATTCATATTGCTACTCAGGCCTTTTTGTAACACATTACTATTTATGTGGGTGTCAAACTAACGTCCAGCTGGTCTTATGTCTAGAGAATATTCTAACTACATGTAAGAAAAAGAAATGAATATGGTCAGGGCATTTAATATAAATGACGGATAATACATGAACATTAAGAATAACAGGATGGGTCCCTAGAGATTTCAAAAGAAACAGGGGAAGGAAGAGAAAACGATGGATTGAGTAAATAAGAAAATTTGTGTGTATAGACTGGCATAGTAAAGACAGTAAATGGAAGACAGGAAAACCTACCTATAAGAAACCCGTGCGCCTGATCAGCGCCATCTTTTGCCGACGCGCCCTACTAATTACCTAAAAAAATACGGGGTTGCGGTATTTCGGAAGGCTCATATGTTACTATAAAAGTTATCCAATAATTGGTCTAATATTATTCATCTAGTTATTTTCCGTAAGTTTATATTAAATCATATTGATCATTAGACTACTTCTATAGCTTGTTGCTTGTTCATTCACAAAATGCAAGTTAAGGTTAGGCTGTGTGTTTAATGTATATATGATATTGCAAATACAACTTACAACATATGTAAAAGACATGCATCCAAAATAGGAACTGTACCTAAGACTAAACTAGATGGGAGAGGATTAATGGTGGGTTGTCTAATATTGTCTTAGGCTTGTTAAGTCAAATTTTTCTCATGCCATAAAGAGGTATGGCCAGAAAAGATCCTCTAATTTTTCTGCTTTTAATGTGATTTTTGTTTCTAGAGGTATGAGTGCGGTTACATTACTGTAGTAAAATAAGGGCCTCTCGAAATGGCCTCAGACTTTATTAGGCCCTGTTTCAATGTATAATCTCGAACTTTGATAAGGTACACATGTTCTGCAAGTTATAATCATAAATACATTCAATATACAATCTTACCTAAACTTTGCATCGATAAATGCGAGGAAAAGATGCACCAATAAATGATAGTTTATGCTTGAAGGGCAATATATTCAACATATGCTTCTTATTTTACATATGGCGACGGCATTGCTTCAATTGTTTTGAAGACTTGCGTTAGCGTTATCAGATTGTTTAGATCCCAAATTCTTCTGAGAATAATGGAAATACAATATAATCATTAACTGAATGAAAATAGATAAACTTTAAGTACGTTTTTTTTTTCAGCTAAATTTTGTTTTATGCATGGTGTAGCATATATTTGTATGAGGCCTGAAAAGAACCCTGTTGAAATATTTTACATAAAACAACACTGAGTCTTGAGTAAGTAACCAAGCAAGCGCACTATATATCAGCGCCATCTGTTGCCCTGCTGAAATGCTCACAAAAATATAAGCGACGTTCCTGTCTTCCCTGTACTGTCTTTGCTGGCATAGAAAGACCACAAACAGACGCGAGTGAAAGGACATGTCTGAGACCTTTGTACTGTAGTGGACCAGTTACAGTTGATGATGTCTAGGTGTTACCCTGCCTGTGTACTGTAGGCATTATTGTATGGGATGAGGCTGTTACTTTCACATTGGTAAAGGGTACTCATTTGTCGATTGGACGCTGAGTCATTGTTTGATCACCCATCCAATTTAAAAACTAACCACAGCGTTGTTCAACTGATATTAAGACCTGCAAAATTAATAATTGTAAAAGAAAAAAAAAAGCAAGCAAGCCTATGTGATTTATAGTGTTAAGAACACTATATGCTATTGACGTGTAATTGGATATTCATGTCGATACACTTGAAATTTAATTAGAATAATCTGTACTAAATTAAATATATGTGTATGGGGTCCTGATCAGTATTAATGATGTCATTAATATTTTAATTAAACACGGTGTTAGGGAACACTTTGGTTGCTTATACCACTAGTTTTATCCAATTTAGCTTCAAATAATGTTTTTTTTTTCCATCTTCATTAGGTGTTGTTTTCCTTCATCTTCCTTTGTCTTACGGTTCTACTTCAATTGCCATTTACTTTCTTTTCTTTTTTTTCCTAATTCTCTTGATATTCTTTCATTAAACAATTTATCTTTTTCCGTTCTTACTCCTCGGAATACTTCAATTTCTCTTATCATTCTTATTCTTCTCTTTCATATGTTTTTTCTATTTTTTTTAGTTCCCGTGTTCCTTCTTTTTTATACTTTCCCAATAATCTTGGTTTATCAGTCTCCATGAATTTGGATTTCCTCGCTATCCCAAACTTCTTGTCTTCATAAAATGTGAAATAGACTCTCTTCTCCGAGACTCTTGGTATTATGGCATGACTCCATCTCCTGATTGGGTTGTTCTCTTCTTGGTTTTGTTCAATCTAAAAATTATCATCCTTTATTCTATTCCTCGTATACTCGAATTTCCTTTGTCTATGTTCGTTGGTTCATGGATGTTTATTTGTTGTTTTTGTGTATCGCCTATTGTGCTTTACTTCTGTGATGTTGTGTGATGCGCTCTCTCTCTCTCTCTCTCTCTCTCTCTCTCTCTCTCTCTCTCTATATATATATATATATATATATATATATATATATATATATATATATATATATATATATATATATGTATATATAATTAAATGCATATGTATACATATTCATATATACAGTAATTATACAATATATATAAATTTATGTACATATATATATATATATATATATATATATGTGTGTGTGTGTGTTCATACACGAATATGTGTTCGTATGTAAATGTGTATGTAGTGTAAAAACAATGACCTTTTTTTATCTCGTAAGGTATCTAGATTAAACTAATTTCTCAATATCTGTTTTGTGTTACGATTTTGATTTATTAGAATAAAAAAATGCATTGCATTTTTAAACAACAAATTTTGAAAACAATTTTCCCTAGCCATACAAGTCAGAGTTCTTTAATTAGAGAGATTGTTTCAGTTGGTCGTTAAAGTTCGATAACAAACGGCTATCAAACTGGTGAGGAGGGTGGGTAGGTGGGTGAAAAACCCCGCCCCTCTCCAGTTGGAGAACGTTGACTTTTGACCTTTTGGCCCAGGACTGAGAAGGAGGTAGTTGCAGGAAAGGACTCAGGCCTTTCTGACTGTGAAAAATACAAAATTATTGTAAAAATTTGTCATTTGTTCCCACGTAATCATAGTAACCTTTCTCCTTTAATTAAGGAGACCCTGATTGATGAGTTGGAAGTCCCCTAGAACCCAAACTAGTTAGTTCAACTTTCTTCTCTGGAAGTGATCAACGACTGATCTATGAGGAAGCGAAGTGAGGACCATCTGCCTTGCATATGAATGAAAGACATGTAGCTGATCAAAATCTGGAGATCCCTTTAATACAAAGGGATGTCATTTAGAAACAAATACCATGTATTATGGTTAATTTGTTGATATAAAATCCACCATCCCTCTTCCCTCCATCCCCACTTGTTAAAGTGGGATGGGGAGAGACTTTTTTATACTTAAAGAATGGCGCTCTGAAGTGAAACTTACCAGCATGTAACGTTCCGACCACTCTGTCCCCAGAGGGGTGGGGGAAAGAACAATGAAGAAAAGAGCTAGTCATACAGCCATTTATTCCAGACTTCCATCTACACGTTACCATAGACAAGATGTATCCATGGCCTGGGGGGCCGCTTGTCTGATTGCACAGCTACTTGAGTCGCCACCACAGGTATCAAAGGACTTGTAGGTAAACTCCCGCAAGTACAAGGCTGAGAAAGTAGTCACCCTTTTCCAGACACCAGCCTTCAACACTTGGCCCACTGACACGTTTCTCCTGAAGAGTAAGGTGGGGCCAATACTCCTGAGTTCATGACCCCTGGTCCTAGGGTTGGCTCTACGGATCGTCTCATGAAGCCAGAAAGCCACCGTGTTCCTTGACACCTCTTTCATGGATCTGCTTGTGCTAACAAAAAGTTCCGGAGACTCAGGCATGAGATGTTGGACCCTTTTCAGATAGAACCACAGAGCCCTCACTGAATACAAGAGCATCTCCTCTTGATCACCACCTGATGTCTCCAAAAGGGAAGAGGTGGAGAAGGACTCGAACCTGAGGTCCTGCATTGTCAAGTTCTGGGTCTTGGCCACCAAGGCTGACACAGAACTGAAGGAGGCATCCTTCCTCCCCTCAGCATGGATAACTACTTAAGATAGGCCATGTAACTCTCCCGGTCTCTTCAGCCAATGTTAGAGCAAGTAGAAAGAGAGTCGGATCCCTGCTAACGACCTCCTCAACGGCTCAAACATGGTATGCATAAGAGCCTTGAGGACCAAGGTCATGTCCTACTTCTCGGATCTGAAATCCCTGAGTGGACAAGACTGCTTGAAACTCCTCATGAGCATAGAAAACTCTCAGGAAGAAGAAAAAGAGAGGTATATACCCTTCAGTCGGAAGACCAAACTCAAGGCCGAGTGGGAGCCTTTGACAGCCACAACTTATAGATACAAAAATGGTGATACTGTTACATTAACTGACGTTACAGTATATCATTCATTCCTGCCGCAATGTATTACGTATCTCATTTGTTATAATTTATATGTCTCTTGTAAATAAATAAAATCCCTATGTACTTATTTATCCGTATGCATTGTATTACCGTTTTATTATGCATTCTTATCCATTGCGTTATTAAGTGTGGCAACACCCCGACGACATGGCAACATTGTACTTTCCTGCCTTGGGGCATCACACAGATGGATTGATTTTCGTTCGTCACCCAAGGCAGACGTATTTCCTGCCTTTTTTATATTCCTGTATTGCTCCTTCTCAGTAGAACTTACGTTAATTTCAAGATTGTTTTTCCTTCCCAACCTCGCTAGGAACCTCACATTACACACATACCCACTTAGCTTCAGGAGCCGATTTTATTCATTTAATCAAGTATCATGAACAAAGTCGGATTCAAGAGGATGAAAAAAGATGCCCAGAACAGAATTTTTGACACAAGAAAGAACAACAACGTCAACAGTAGGAAAGTACTTGCTTTATAGCATTGTTGCAGAGGTTGCTTCCTGTTACCTTCCAACCCAATAGCACACACACCCTTTCAGTCACTATATCATCTACGTTGTCAGTGCCAACTGTTTCATCCACAGGTTCATCAGTAACCACACCTCAAAAACCCATCACTCAGAACCTGCCTCCCTTTCAGGCAGATGCCATTTTTCAAGTTTTTCAGGAATGGAGACAGATGGGAAGATTATTCTGTCATAGTGGATTTATCCAAGCTACCTAGAGAGAAGCAACTCATTCCGCTAAGAATGTGCCTCACTCTCGAGATGCAGAGGATCTTGAAGCACACCCAATACAGACAAGATGGTAGGAGAGGTCTTAGACGAGCTGCAGGATCATGTGAAAAGTCTGCACAATGAAGCCATCCATGGAAGAGAAGTTTCAAGTTGTAAGCAGTTTGAGGGAGAAACTGGGAATTTATCACTGTATGTGGAAACTCAAATGACAATGATAATTCTTATGGATATTAGGGATGAGAAACTCGTCCAGGAGGTGGTCAACAGGTCGTTCATATAAGGCTGCCAGGAAGGTTACTTCTGCCATTCGAGCCCCACCCTCTCAGCTACGTGTCGTTACGACATACAACAATACGGAAAGAAAGTGAGAAGAATCATTTTTAAACCCCACGACCTAAACCAGCCAGTCCCTGCCTGTGTTGTGCATGTAATCACCGTTCTTCTGAAGTTTTTCTAGTCATAGAAAGCAACTGCAAAAACAGCGGTCGACAAGATAATTGGGCCATGACGCCAAAGTGCCCAGCCAATGCAGTTCAGTGCTGCGGTTGTCATCATGTGGGCCATTATGATAAGTACTGTAAGACAAAGAAGAAAGGCAGTACATAGGGTGGCCCTTCAAGTGACACAGTTACCCCATCATCAGGTAAATCACAGGTCAGAAAGAAATCACAGGCCATAAAGACATCCAGCTCTCGTCGAGTTAAAATGTACTGCAAGATGCCTAACCCTGTCTTTGTCCTTCTAACGTATGGCTAGGCTAAATCCCGGATTGAGACGTTACCTGACACAGGCGCTGAAATCTCTGCAGTTGGACCTCGGCATCCTGACATACTTAAGACACCTAGGAGTAGTTTGAAGCCATTCTTTGGTATTATTGGGGAAAAACCACCCGTTCATGAGTTTTTGGACCCCTTTGTATAAAGACAATTATGGGGGACTCCAGTGGGAAACCGGGTTTTTTTGGTTGGGAAATGTCATAAACGAGTTATTTACAGCAATAATAATGGTCAGAAATGCAAAATAAGCCCAAGATAACCAGTTGAAAAAATATATGGTTCATGTAAATGGCTGAAAACTGGCCAAACATGGTTATTTAACACTTTTGAGATTTGCAAAAGGGTACAGAACCTAACAAACCCACCTAACGTAACCTAGTCATTCCCAAGTCACAACCACTAGCTGGGGGCAACCCCCAGACCCCTTTCCCAGGTCATAACCCCTAGCCAGGGGCAAACCCCCAGACTCCCTTCCCAGGTCACAGCCCCTAGCCGGGAGCAAGCCCCCGGACCCCCTTCTCAGGTCACACCCGTTAGCCGGATTGATTTGATTTAACTATAGATTTCTTATATGAAATTTACCAATGACTGATATAAAAGTTTTTATTACAACATAAAAGTGTTAATGTTATATGGAATCCATATGTTATTATATTTAAGCAAATAACTTTAATAATAAATGCACTATAGTATAGATAAACATTGTGGGTCAGTCCTCCAAACCACTCTGGGTCAGTTTTACCAGAGATTATGGGTCAGTCCTCCGGTTACCGTTCAATGTGGTCCCCGTTTCCTCACAGATGCCGAGTCTCGCTATGCCACTTTAGAGCTAGAGTTGTTAGCTGTGGTCTGGGCTATGTCTAAGTGTTGGTTGTATCTAGCTGGTCTTCAGCACTTCACCTTGATGACTGATCACTGGCCACTCATCCCAATTCTTAACTATTACTCACTTCATGCAGTGGAGACTCCTCACCTTCTGCGTTTCAAGGAAAAGATTTCCTCGTATCTTTTTACAGTAGTGTGGCAGGCTGTAAAACAGCTCAGCATCCCAATTGCCCTATCTCGAGCTCCTGTCAGCCACCCTACTCCAGAAGATGAAATCAATTGTGCTGATGCTGCTGCACACATCAGGTAAGTCATCAATGTCAACGCTGTCATCTCTGAAGAAGATTCTATCTCGCAAGATGTAGATAGTATACTCGTCTTGTGAATTGTGTGACTTCATGATTTTCATCCAGTCGTTAAACCTACGCCAGTCCTAAATCCCTGTCTGGAAACTAAGGGAAAACCTTAACCAATGGTGATCTTGTTCTCGATGGAACAAGGTTTGTTGTCCCTGCTGCCCTCTTGCCGTCATACTCTCGCCTGTCTTCATGATAGTCATCGAGCTGTGGAAGCCACGAAGAAACGTGCAAGGCAGACTGTTTTTGGCCAGGCATCGACTCAGACATCACCAGTACTGTTAGAGTTTGTGAATTATGCCAGATGTTCCAGTCTAGTCTTCAACAGTGTCGCCGGGAAGTCATACCTTGTTGTAACTGGTTGGCCTGTTGTGATACCTTGTAAAGGAGACACTACGGCTTCCAACACCTTACCTATCTTCTGTCTCAGGAGTAATGGTGCCCTATATTTGCCAGCAAAGACTTCCAAGATTTCTTGACGATATGCTGTGTCCACCACATCATGTCATCAATGCGCTACGTGCAGTCCAATGGCCATGCAGAAGCCACTGTAAAAGCCATCAAGCCTTTGATTCTCAAGACAGGACGTTCTGGCAATGTTGATTGCAAAGAATTTGAGCGGGGCCTCTTGGAACTGCGTAATACCCCGAACTTCACATGCCGTTCTCCAGCACAGATTTTGTACGGCCATCCACTATCTGTGTACCTGCTTATCCACAGTCTTTTTCAAATGAGTGGCAGTCCAAATCTGAGGACTGTGACCCCCGTGCAGCTGCCCGTACCGAACAAGTGAAACTATAGTATGATCAACATATGGCCACTTCCCACATTGGGTATAGCTCAAGCAGTAATGATCCAAGACATGATATCTAATTGCTGAGAAAATATTGGAGTTGTCATGGGCTTTGGCAGATCACGGGACCATGAGGTGCATCTTCCCAGTGGCCGATTTTGGTGATGTAACCGCTGCTTTCTACGTCCAGTGCCACTGCCTGGTCTCTGGCACCTTGCATGGACATATCTTAAAGGCTCATTGAAAAGAGTTCACTCATGAATGGAACTACGAGTGCAAGGGGGAAGGTGAAGAAATGTAAAATGTGGGACCATTACATTAACTGAGATTACTGTATATCATTCATACTTGCAGTAATATATTACATATCTCATTTATATTACTCTTGTAAAGAAATACACCCCCTATGTACTTGTATATGCATATACATTGTATTACCATGTTATTATGCATTCTTATCCATTGCATTATTAAGCTTTTCTTCACCCCGAGGACATGGCAACATTGTACTTTCCCGTCTTGGGGCATCACACAAATAGCTTGTTTTCATTCATCACCCAAGGCAGATGTGTTTCCTACCTGTTGAATATAATTCCTGTATTGCACCTTCTCAATAGAACTTACGTTGATTTCAAGATTGTGTTTTCTTCCCAACTTTGCAAGGAACCTCCCAACATGGACTGAGAGGTGCTTCTCTCAAAGAAACACGAGAATCCTTGATCTGTGCCAGAGTTTTTCTGACTGCAGAAATATCCCTCCTATAACACCAATTGCAGAAGATGGCCCACTTAGCTTTGTAGACCTTTGAAGAGCTAAGAACTCCTGGTCTTGGTGGTACTTCTGTAAGTGCAGCTGACACCTGGCATGGAACCCATCAGAAGCGGGTTTAGTACCAAGTACTTCACCTGAGGGTCATGGCAGATGGGTAACCACGGCTCTGTGCTCTGAGGTACAGAGAACAAAGCCTTTCCAAAACACCCATGTGCTTGAGGACTTCCTCGAATGGTGCCATCTTTTCTACCAACCAAAGAGATAACTCATTAGTAGAGGAAGGAGCATCCTGGAAGGAAGGCAAGTAGAGGTTGCCACAGCTCCTCCATCATCCTTGGAACAGAAAGTTCATGGGGTCTTGCACTTCTAACCCAGCCCCTTTCTGGGAAATCCAAGGCCACCCAGCCGGTCAGGGCTAATCGAGTTCGGTGGCACAGGGACCCTGGCACTGAACTATTGGTATGAGACATTGTACAAGGCTGCAATTTGCACTAAGCACACGGGGATGACTGTGAACATTTGTGTCCCCTACAAAGCGCATAGATTGAGTGAGGATCTACAGCCAGCTTCACTATAAACTGGTTGCAGTGTCCACCCTTTTTCTAGCAAACACGAAGTTCTTGCTTCCAATCCATCGCTAACAACCATTCACTTCCTACAATATAGAATGGAAATTACTTAGTTTGACAGGAGCTGTATGTACATCGGAATACGACAGCAAATGGAACAAAAAGTAAGATTGTCCAACCGGAAAGGGGATGTAGCTCCTTGCCCTGCACCCTCGCCAGTTGGATAATTGCTTGTTGTCTAACTTTAACGATCGATTTCAGCTCCTGCTGAAACACTCCTTAATTAAAAGAACGAAAATTTGTATAACTTGTAGGAACAAAT
>NC_090754.1:64897577-64904296 GCF_036898095.1 Palaemon carinicauda
TCCATTGCATAAGCTTAACAAATGGTGTGAGAAGTAGTCCCTATATATAGTACTGAACACCCGCTTATAATCTCTCTCTCTCTCTCTCTCTCTCTCTCTCTCTCTCTCTCTCATGATATGAACTTTAATATTGCTTCGATGGTATCCTGTAATGTTTACTAATTTGCAGCGTTGTTGCCCTTTGAGACGTTATGCTAAACATTTTCGAAACATTTCCAAGAAACATCTTGCGAGATGTTTAATGCAAATGAGATGGGAATCACTTAATGTGTCTTAGTAATGGAAACAGACGAGGAAACGAAAGCTTTTTCGAATCCTTATTCCAAAAGGAATTCCTGAATAATGGGGGGGGGGGGAAGTAAGTCTCCTTTGTTGGCACGTTTCTTAGGATTTGATTCAGTAGTTTCACTCCTGATTATTTGATGTGTCCTTTGTACCTGGCGGTTAGTCCACTGTCGGGGTAAAAATAACATCTTATAGCAATCTCATTACAAAGCGACTTGCTTGGAACTTATAGGTTGACGCTCTCTGTATAAAATAAATCTTATCTCCCCTGTATAATATATGGATATATATATATATATATATATATATACAGTATATAAATATATATATATATGTTTGTATACATATATGTATATATATATGTTTGTATACATATATATATGCATATATATATATATATATATGTTTGTATACATATATATATATGTATATATATATATATATATATATGTATATATCTGTATGTATATATATATATATATATATATGTTTGTATATATATGTATATATATGTTTGTATATATATATATATATATATATATATAAATATATATATATATATATATATATATATTTATATTAATTAACCAAACTTTTAACTTGGGCTCCACAAGGCACTAGAAGAGTTGGATGACCCAGACCTATATGGCTGAGGGCTATGGAGCGTGAAGTAGATGAAGAATGGAGTATTGATTTAAAAGCTCAAGATAGAGACGACTGGCGAAATCTAACTGAGGCCCTTTGCATCAATAGGCTTAAGAGGAGGAGATGATATTTATGTATCTATTTCCGTTCACGCTCAGTGGCATTGCCAGATGTGTTGTGTAGTTAGGTAAGAGGGAGGGGCTGGGGAAGGGTTGAATATATGTGTGCATGTCTATCTAGATATTACGTGTCATTATTGACGGGTCGCGTACACTATTGTGTGTGTGTTATATATATACACACATGTATATATATATATATATATATATAAATATACATATATATAGATATATATATATATATATATATAAATATATACAAACACACACACATATATATATATATATATATACACACACACGTATGTGTGTGTGTGTCTTGAAAAACATTTAAAGCTTATATAACAATTTTGAAAAAAAATATTTTTTTTTTACTTTGAAGTCTAATGCAAAATTTGACTGTTAACATATTCTCTTGGAGGAGCTGCTTACCTTACCTTGAGAGTCTTTTATACCATTACCAAGAAGAAAGTGGCCACTGAATACGTCCCTCTCTCAGTGTTCTCCCCCTAACAGGTTCCTCCCAAGCCTACCTCACTCCCAACCCGCCATTCATCCTCGACACGTGCCCACATCTCGTTCGTAATACTGGAGCTTTTATGTCTTCCCCTTTAAATCTTACTGCTTAAGTTCGTCTATTACATATTTCTGTTTTCAAGTAAATATTGTGATAATTATGTTTTTTATCTCTCTCTCTCTCTCTCTCTCTCTCTCTCTCTCTCTCGACTTAATCTTAAAACTTGGTAACAATGTCCTCTCTCTCTCTCTCTCTCTCTCTCTCTCTCTCTCTCTATCGACTTAATCTTAAAACTTGGTAACAATAACCTCTCTCTCTCTCTCTCTCTCTCTCTCTCTCTCTCTCGACTTAATCTTAAAACTTGGTAACAATGACCTCTCTCTCTCTCTCTCTCTCTCTCGCTCTCTCTCTCTCTCTCTCTCTCTCTCTCTCTATCGACTTAATCTTAAAACTTGGGTAACAATAACCTCCCTCTCTCTCTCTCTCTCTCTCGCTCTCTCTCTCTCTCTATCGACTTAATCTTAAAACTTGGTAACAATAACCTCTCTCTCTCTCTCTCTCTCTCTCTCTCTCTCTCTCGACTTAATCTTAAAACTTGGTAACAATGACCTCTCTCTCTCTCTCTCTCTCTCTCTCTCTCTCTCTCTCTCTATCTACTTAATCTTAAAACTTGGTAACAATAACCTCCCTCTCTCTCTCTCTCTCTCTCTCTCTCTCTCTCTCTCTCCTTAATCTTAAAACTTGGTAACAATAACCCCTCTCTCTCTCTCTCTCCTCTCTCTCTCTCTCTCTCTGTCTGGCCTTGTATAATGTATGAGAATTTGCATTGCTGATGACTCGTGAGAACCTCGTTCCAAATGTATAATGATTGTTCTTATTAGATATTCTGTGAAATGTGAAATATTCTGCGCACAAGGGTTGTATTTGAGACTGGTAAATTGGACAAGTATTTGTATTAAAGAGTTCTTGAATGTTTTCGAAATCTAAATCCGTCTCTGGTTTTGAAAATTTTAGAAGAATTAATATGAAAGTTGGGGTTGTATAATTCTTTTATTTTTTGTGAGCAAAGAAATGAAAAATTTATGTTGCTTATACATTTAGTTACGTATTTATAATTTGTATCAAATTGTGTCCCTTTCCCTGGCCTATTTTCATTTGTTATCATATAATTATTCAATTATCTTAGAGATGCTAATAATGCAGGGACGAAATATACAGCTGTTAACCTGTAATATAATACAAAGTTTCATGAATACAGGTCATTGTTGGGAGCTCATAGGTGTATAATTTGCGTTTTTATTTTATTTTATTACTGGTAAGCTATTGCGTTTTTCGTAATAAATAAGAATAAAAGAATGGGTTCCCAGAGATTGAAAAAGAAGCAGGAAAGGAAGAGAAGACGATGGATTGATGAACTAAGAAAGGTAGCGGGTGTCGACTGTTTAAGAAAAGTCACAAACAGACGCAAGTTGAAGGACATGTCTACGGCCTTTATTTTGCAGTGGACTAGTAACGGCTGATGATGATAGAGCTATTGATTATTTTATCATCTTAATTTTCATTCACGATATCATGATGCGTTTTAACTTGCCATATAATAATCATACAAAATTGTGTAGGTTCAGTTCAGATTTCAAAATGAATAAGTGGTTATACATTCCGATAAATCGGTGAAATTAATCTGCCCTCATCGATTTCCAAACTGATATTTCCTTTTAAATCGTGAAATTCGCTTTTTTTTAGACTTGTTCCATCAATTGATTTGCTAATCCTGGCATTTTTTCTTAATTACCTAGCCGAAGTCGGAGTGGAACTGAAGTCAAGGTTAAACAGTTATGCCTGGACCCGATTAGCTTGGATAATAATAATAATAATAATAATAATAATAATAATAATAATAATAATAATAATAATAATAATAATAATAATGAGAGTTCGTTTTGTAATTAGTTGATGAAGGGTAATAGCCACAGTTTTTTTTTTTCTTTCCTTTGTTTTTTGTCCCTGTTAATAATACAATTTTACCTCTGTACGGCTTTTTTCCCTTTAAAGTTATCGCTCTACAAAGTGTTGCTGTTTCGGATTAACAGCAAGTAACGTTATGATGAAATTAGTGCCCCCCCCCCCACCCCGCCATCACTCGACACTTGCCCAGGGACTTACAACATCAGGTGTAGTGTTAATTGATTTAGATGGCAGGAATTGACAAAAAAAAAAAAAAAAAAGCTTCAAATCACCATTCATTTTCCTTGGTTGTTATTATTATTGTTATTATTATTAGCTAAGATACAACCCTAATTGGAAAAACAGGATTATATAAGCCAAAGCCTCCAACAGGAAAAAATAGCCCAGTGAGGAAAGGAATAAGGAAATAAATTAATTATTACGAGAATAGGAATGAACATTGAAATAAAATATTTTAAGAACTGTAACAATATTAAAATAGATCTCTCATAAATAAACAATAAAGAGAGTCATATGTCAGCTTGTTCAACATATTTAGCAAAACCAGTTTGAGAAATATGAAAGAGCGGGTACGAAGCATAAATAGTTGGATATTTTGAAGAAAGAAAAGTTTTTTTTTTTTTCTTTTTTTTTGGGGGGGCGGAACCCCTTTTCCTTCGTTGGTTATTGAGAGACTGATTTTGTAAATCTTTTTTTTTCCCAAATTCGAACAATTGCTTTTATTTTGCATGAATTAATGTATCATCTTAGGATAAGTAATGACTTATTCCCAGACTTTCAGATATTTTAAAAGATTTCTTTTGTATTTTCCACACACACATTACATAATGATCATCTTTATTTCTGGCTTTTTATTTGGCTTCTGTATTATGTTTCATGTCAATCCTTATGTAAATGTTGATAAGGTAGCAAGTTGTTATTTCATTCTAGTTACGAAAAAAAATGTATTTTCTCATATAAATAGATGGATAGATCTATACCTTTGAAAGTCCTGTACATGTTTATATGTTTCATATCCATGCCCTTTTATTTCCAACTACCACATCACTTAATCTTACAGGTAGTAGGTTGGCCAGAGGGTTATTGGGTCCTTTAATTGGCCAGATAGTACTGCAGTTGATTCCTCTCTCTGGTTACGACTAATTTTTCTAATGTCTACACATGCAACGAATAGTGTGGCATATTCATTCCACATTCTCTCTGTCCTCATACACCTGACAGTACTGAGATTACCAAACAATTCTTCTTAATTTAAGGGGTTTACTACTGCACTCTTAATTGTTCAGTGGCAACTTTCCTCTTGGTAAGGATAGAAGAGAGTCTTTAGCTATGGTGAGAAGCATTTCTAGGAGGACACTCCAAAATCAAAGCATTGTTTTCTAGTCTTGCATAGTGCCATAGCCTCTGTTCCATGATCTGTGTCTTGGGGGGGGGGGTGCTCTTGCTTGAGGGTACACTTAGCCACATTATTTTATCTTATTTCTCTTACTCTTTTTTTTATAAGTTTTAATAGTTTATATTATAGCTATTCTTTTCCAGCACAAGGACATCCACAAATATACATGGAATTCACCATCTGGCAATAAGAAATAAGATAGAACACATAGCCATTAATAAAGAGAGAAGGAGGACTCTGATAAATGTAAGAAGCTACGGAGGTGCAGATACTGGTAGTAAACACCAGCACCTCATTGCCGCACTGAAATTAAATTTAAAGCACCCGACATAGATGCAGATAGAATACCTAGGTTTGATACAGCTAAGCTTCTAGAAAATGAGCACAGAGAAACATCTGTAATTGAATGTAGGAATCGATTTGCAGTCTTAGAGACTTTTAGAGAAGAAGAACAGACAACGAAGAAGGGTGTGATATTAAGAACATATTTCAGTCAGATGGTAGTGAAGTTTTGGAAATGTAGTTACAAGGAGAATGCCATGGATATCAAATGATACGTGGGATGCTATAAAAAGGAGTCAGAGACAGAAATTGATTGTTGAAAGTTTTTTGAGGAAATTATGAAAATTACAAGATAGAGCATGCTAAGTATTCCAGTATTAATAGTGAGGTCAAAGGAAAGGCCAGGAATGACTAGAGAGAATATTTAGACTGGAAAGCAGATGAGGATGACATAGCTATGAATTTAGGGAGTGGATATGGTGTAAGAATCATTGTATAATTATTAATGAAATCTCTACGGGGGCAAAGAAGCATATACCCATAAAAAAGTGAGATGGATCTGTTATCATAACAGAAGGTGAAGAAAGGCAACGTTGGGTAGAACACTCTAGTGAGGTCATGAATAGGAGAATATTAACCAGAAAAGAAACCGTTTCTGGTACAGCCATGGAGCATAAGTGGTGGGGCTACCCTTAAATCTGCACTCTTTGGTGTAGATGCAACAGTTCTTCCTTTACTTAAAACAGATAGATCTATTACTCACTATCCAAAGGATAAGACAGCCCTTTTGGCTGATGTGTTTGACAGTAAGCAGAGTAGTGAGAAACTTGATCTTCCTCATTACTGTTTTCCATAGAGTAACCTAACTAGTTTTGATTTTCAATCTCGTGAAATTAAAGCTCTCTTGATGGACCTGGATGCTTATGGAGGTGTAGACCGAAATGGTATTTTTCCTTTCTTTTTTTTATAAAGACTGCAGATTTCTTAACTCCAATGTTATCTGTTATTTTGCACAAGTCAGCAAGAAGAGGAGCTCTTAGAACTTGTTGAAGAATTAGTAATGTTACTTCAATGTGTACATTTGTTTGTGGTAGCTCAAGTCCAGCTAGTTACCGCCCAAGTTTTATAACTCCTATAGTATCTAAAGTTTTTTTAACATTTTTTGACAATACATCTAAATAAGTTTACTGAAGGTAATAATTAATTCCCTAGTTTACAATTTGGCTTTCATAAAATCTTGGAGCATTTGATGCCCTTCGTACAATTTCCAATGCTGTAAAGAAAGCCCTTGATTGTGAAAAGGAAGTTCGTATGATTGGCCTTGATTTTAGTGCTGCCTCAAACAGTTGGGAGTGGGTTAGTCTTTGCTTAGCATCATTATTGAATTCTAAAAAAATAGATCGCAGAGTTGTTATTGAGGGGCACCATAGTTGTTATAGGAATGTAACATGGTGTTCCTCAGGTAAGTGTTCTTGGCCCATTACTTTTCATACTATAAACACATGACATG
>NC_090754.1:64904796-64907296 GCF_036898095.1 Palaemon carinicauda
ACAATCAATGCGTTACACATTGATAGTGACAAAGCCTATTTCATCACACATATACCTCATAATATTAGTTGGATTTTCTGATAAAGATTGTAGTAGAATCTTTAAGTTTTTCCTTCAAATATCTTTCATTTGGCTTTGTCACAATCAATGCGTTACTCATTAATAGTGACAAAGCCTATTTCATCACACATATACCTCATAATATTAGCGAGCAATGCTACCGACATATATAAAGATTATAATAGAATCTCATAAGTTTTTCCTTCAAATATCTTTCATTTGGCTTTGTCACTATCAATGCGTTACTCATTGATAGTGACCAAGCCTATTTCATCACACATATACCTCATAATATTAGCGAGCAATGCTACCGACATATCTCTCTTATGTGCGTGCAATGTACATCCACTTTTCACTTTATGGGCTCTCGATTCCCTTTCCCCCTCGGCTGCCAGCCAGATCCGCTCGTGCACCCAATGACCCTGCTGTCGTTCCACTTCCCCCGCTGCTGCACATGTATCCTCCCCCCTCTTCTCCACGAACACTTCTATCCCCCCTCCTTCATCCCCCCTCCTTCGTTTATGTCGTCATCAGTCAGTCGTTCTTCTATTTTATTCTTTTTTTGAGTTGACCCAAGTTCTATGTTCTATGTAGCCTCTTTTTACAAGATACCGTAATTTTATCTTTAATGTGATAAAAATTCTCTCTCTCTCTCTCTCTCCTCTCTCTCTCTCTCTCTCTCTCTCTCTCTCTCTCTAACTGTAGTGATGGTGCAACACATCTTCAACAGAAAATAAGCTTCGGTTTTAAAAAAAGAAAAAAAATAATTGTTAGCTTCAAGTCAAGAGCCAGTTCTTTACATTTAATAAAAAAACACTAAATTGGAATTTAAAACGTTGTTCGTACAAAGTAACAAGGCACCATATTGATTTGATCCACAAGTCCCTTTTGAAATAAATTTCCCTATAACTACAATTGTGAAACCCCTGATCATATGAATTAAGTGCCCGACTACACTAGGCAATATGGTATAAGAAACATTATTCTAGATTTTCAGCTTTTTTTACAGTATTGATATACAATCTATAGGAAATTTAATAATATGAGATAGAATATTTTCGTATAAGGCAATAGAAATCTCAGTACCATAAGTTAAAAGTTTAAAGGCAGCGTTAGAATTAGGTATAGTATGAATTATAAACTATTAAATGAATGGTTTTAATTATTATTATTATTATTATTATTATTATTATTATTATTATTATTACTACTACTACTACTAGTTTAGCTAAGCTACAATCCAAATTGGGAAAACAGAATGCTATAAGCCCAAGGGCTTCAACAGGGAAAAATAGTTCAGTGAGGAAAGGAAATAAGGAAATAAATAAACTACAAGAGCAGTAATATTCCATGTTCTAGATATCTAAAGTTGCCTGTATTATTTCCTTTTAAAACTACTACTACTAATTTAGCTAAGCTACAATTCAAATTGGGAAAACAGAATGCTATAAGCCCAAGGGCTTCATCAGGGAAAAATCGTTCAGTGAGGAAAGGAAATAGAGAAATAAATAAACTACAAGAGAAGTAATATTCCATGTCCTAGATATCTGAAGTTGCCTGTATTATTTCCTTTTAAAACTACTACTACTAATTTAGCTAAGCTACAATCCAAATTGGGAAAACAGAATGCTATAAGCCCAAGGGCTTCAACAGGGAAAAATCGTTCAGTGAGGAAGGAAATAAGGAAATAAATAAACTACAAGAGCAGTAATATTCCATGTTCTAGATATCTAAAGTTGCCTGTATTATTTCCTTTTAAAACTTCTGGTTTGCCTTGCCAGGCAGCACCTATTTCGAGCTAAAGTTGCTCCTCTACCTTTCCCCCCAAAGACCTCCTCCCCGCGTCCTCAATGCCCTCTTGGTGTTACGTCAGAGGCAGAGGAGAGTTTGGCGACCGACCGAACTACTGTTTTTAACCCCAAACCTTTAAAAAATCCCCCCTCCCCCCTTCTCTCTCTCTCTCTCTCTCTCTCTCCTCTCTCTCCTCTCTCTCTCTCTCTCTCTCTCTCTCTCTCTCTCGGCCACGTCTTATTCTACATCACTTTATATCCCTCTTTTGTCTCTTAACCTCCCCCCCACACTTTCCTTTCCTGAACAGATTTCACATATATCTTTCCTGATTCCCTCTTCCTCTAACTCACTGTACTTTTTTTTTTCACCAAATCTCACTATCTCTCCCATTCGTTCTTTGAATTCCCCAACTCTCTCTCTCTCTCTCTCTCTCTCTCTCTCTCTCTCTCTCTCTCTCTCTCTCTCTCTCTCTCTCATTCCTGATTCCCTCTTTCTCTAACTCACTGTACTTTTTTTCACCAAATCTCACTATCTCTCCCATTCGTTCTTTGAATTCCCCATCTCTCTCTCTCTCTCTCTCTCTCTCTCTCTCTCTCTCTCTCTCACACACACGTCTTGTTGCTACCACAACTATCAGGTGTCATGGGGT
>NC_090754.1:64917296-64929796 GCF_036898095.1 Palaemon carinicauda
TATATATATATATATATATATATATATATATATATATATATATATATATATTTATATTTGTATGTATGTATATATGTATGTATGTGCGTGCGTGTGTGCATACATACATATATTTGTGTATGGTATGAATAGTGAATATATACATAAGTCAGCTTCATCTCCGTACCAGTTACTTTCTCTATTGTAACATATGCATAACACTAAGGTGATATCATGGTCCTTTATTACAAATTCTATATCTAACGTTTTGCAATATAATACCATCCCTGCATGCTTCGCAGCAATACTTAGTATAAATATAATGAAAACATGCACACCAAGTCACTTTACATTCATAGAATTTTACCCATCACATTTATTTCAGTGTCTATATGTAAATTTCCTAACGAGCAGTAATGGTGTAAGATTATTAATCGACTTTTGCTTTCGGGAATCGACTGGCTTTCATGTCTTCTTGGTATAGCTGTGCATAGGAGGGACTTTTCAAATATTCTTATTGGGAGAAATGAGGGCATGTCATCGTTAGAAAAAAACTGCTTCTTTGCCCTAACATCTTAATAATAGCAGTACTATATTTATATATTGAATTTGGATGTCCTTGCGTTGGCAATCGATTTATTTTACTTTTTTAATAGAAAGTGTAAATGCCTTTATAATAGTTGTTTTACGCCAAGCCAATCTATACACCAGGGGTTTGAAAATGTAGATTTTCAATAGACTTCTGAATGGGGAAGTTACGCATCTTTATTATCTTAAAAATACAATGAAAATGGAGTCTATATTCAATGTTAGTATTTAATGAAAGATGAAAATTCATTGAATTTTTTCAAGACTAGATATGCTTTGCTAGTTCCACCCCGGATGGCTATGGAAATACTTATGAGAAAATTATATGTTTACATCCTCTCGCAAATACGTTACGTTGAATGACAATTGATGTTAGTGCACTTCTGGCAAATTACGCGCTATGTAATTTGAATGCATTCTTATAATTCGTAGTATGAATGTGTTAGGTACGCTATACATTCGGTATACATACATGATCATGGATACAACTCCTTGTACACGATACATAAGTTCTCATTCCAATGCCAACATTCAATTACCCGTGAGTTGCAGATAAAAGCCGAACACAGCGAATAACAGTGGATGTATTGCGTATGAATTACAAATGCATTGTGTATGAAATTCGAATTTATTACGAACTCCCATCCGCAACCAAAATTTTGAGCTATTCAAAATCCTGGTAGCGGAAGAACTAACCAGTGCGGATGCATTGGGAACATTTGCGAAGGTTGGCCAATTGATTTCAGCATGAATCACGAATACTGACTATGTTTAGTGAATTTCGTTCAACATTCTGACGCAATTCACCTGCAAGTTCTGTGGGACACGGCCGTAAGATACACACATATATATCATCATCTCCTCCTACGACTATGGACGCAAAGGGCCTCAGTTAGATTTTGCCAGTCGTTTCTATCTTGAGCTTTTAATTCATCATCTCTGACTCATGCTTCATAGTCTTCAGCCATGTAGGCCTGGGGCTTCCAACTCTTCTAGTGCCTTGTGGTGCCCAGCTGAAGACCAGACAGAACAATACTCGAAACAAAAGTAGAATGAAAGAATTAAGACACTTCTTCAGAATAGATTGATCACCAAAAATCTTAAAAGACATCATCAATACACCAATTTTCTGTGCAATTGAAGAATACGCAGATTTAATGTGTTTCTCAAAAGTAAATTTATGGTCGTCACGCCTAGAATTTTAAAAAGAGTCATACATAGTTAAAGAAACCTTATCATTGCTGAGATCCGGATATTGAGGAGCCACTATCCTTAACCTACTTACAATCATACTTTGAGTTTTGTTAGGATTCAACTTCATGACCCATAACTGTACCATGCACTAATTTTAGCTAGATCTCTATTAAGGGATTCAGCAACTCCAGATCTGCTTTCAGGAGATGGAATTGATGCAAAGAGTGTAGTATCATCTGCATATGCAATAAACTTGCTTCCTAGGCCAAACCACATGTCATATGTATCTGGCATGAAAAGTAATGGGCCAAGAACACTACGCTGTGGAACACCAGATATTACATTCCTATACTCACTGTAGTGCCCATCAACCACAACTCTCTAAGATCTGTTACTTAAAAATTCAATAATAATGCTAAGAAACGACCCACCCACTCCCAACTGTTTGAGTTTGAAAACAAGGGCCTCATGATTAACACGGACAAAGGCACCACTAAAATCAAGGCCAATCATACTAACTTCATGACCACAATCAAGCGATTTCTGTACAGCATTGGAAATTGTAAGATGGGCATCACTTGCTCCAAGCCCTTTATGAAAACCAAATTGCAAACTAGGGAATAGGTGATTGCCTTCAGCAAACCTATTAAGACGTTTTTCCAAAAGAAGTTCAAAAACTTTAGACAATATGTGTTATGAAAATTGTGCAGTAATCAGTTGGGGTAGAGCTACCATTAACTCAATTACATAGTGGAGTAACATTACCAATTCTCCAACAAGTGCTAAAAGCTACTCATTATGCTAACTTGCTCAAAATATCATATAACTTTGGAGGTAAGATATCTGCAGTCTTTATAAAAAACAAAGGAAAAATACCATTTGGGTCTACGCCTCCATAAGCATCAAGGTCCATCAAGAGAGCTTTAATTTCATGAGATTGAAAAGCTAAACTAGTTATTTTAGCCTCAAGAAAACAGGAATAAGGAAGATTCTCATTACTCTGCTTACTGTCAAACACATTTTTCAAAAGGGTTGCCTTATCCTTTGGACAGTGAATGACATAGCCATTTGGTTTAAATAAAGGAAGAGTTATTGCATCTACACCAAAGAGTGCAGATTTAAGGGTAGTCCACCACTTATGTTCCTGGGTTGTACCAGAAAGGGTTTCTTTTATGGTTAAATTATATTCCTTTTCAGTTGAAGCATAAAATCTCTGAGCAAAAGCTCTAAGCTGAGTTTAGTTATTCAAAGTCAATACTGATCTGTTACCCTTCTAATGATAGTAGGCCTCCTGCTTCTCTAAATAGGCACTTCCACAATCATCATTCAACCAGGGTTTGTCCTTCACTCGGTACCTTAGCACACGAGAAGGGATAAGCCTATCAATTATGTTGACTAGATTCTCCTTCAAAGGGACAACAAGATCAACAGCACTATATAGTTGTGACCAATTCAAGCAAAAAAGATCACTCAAAATACCATTCCAGTCTACTTGAGATTTCATAAAAATCTTACATGAGTATGATACATCGGTGACAAGCTACTCCGTATTCACTACTAATGAAATCAAGGCATGATCAGATGTCCCAACTGGAGAACCAACCTTACTTGTTATAACGCAAAGACAGTTACCAGACCTGTGAGTAGCTTCGCTTATGATTTGCTCACAGCCTGATTCAGAGGCAAAGTATAAAGCTCTCAAGCCATGGTGATAGGTAGGAGAAATAAAATGTAACCACTCCCTATGGTGAGCATTGAAATCACCAACAAAGACAAAAGAGGCCTTTCTATTATCTTTTTGTATCTTAGCCATAATGGTAAGAAGACAATAAAACATATAATCATCCGTGTCTGGATTCCGATAGATCGAACACAAATAGAAGTTGTCATGCCGGCCACAAACTTTTATTTCCTGAATCTCATGACATACACATTCATGGCAGGACTTATGAAAAGCAGGGTACTCAGTCCTAATATATACATCGCCATTCCCCTGCCCCTAGGAATTGTATCCCGTTTCAAAATTATTGGCATCTTGAAACCAGTTATAAGGAGCTCAGATGAGTGCCTCATTTTAGAAACCAAAGTTTCCGAGCACAAAAGAATATCATACTGTCTGGACGCAACTGTAAGGTCTAGAATATTTGCATGAAGACCATGAATATTGCAGTACAGTAGACAACAGACGAAATCTAGGACATATTGTTCCTGGCTTTTGCTCAATGCCTCCAGACAGCCTAGGAATTCATGATGATAAAGATACATTATACTTAAAAACTAAATTAACAAGAATGATCACAAAAACAATATGTACAGAAATATAATTAAAGTGATTGATCAAACCCATAGGCTATAGAAAATATGGTAAACATAGAGGAGCTGATATGCCATGTAATGCTAAATACCCTCCAGGATGGCCACTTCAACTGAAGAGAGAACAGTAGGGATGGTTTTGAAAAGAAAAAGAAACAAGAGAAAGACAACCTCGTGATAAACCACCAGACTCCATGGCCCTTCTATTAAGCCTGCCCAACACACCATTTCAAAAAAACAAGACGACGAAAAAGAAATAACAGAATAATGTGCCCGAGTGTACCTTCAAGCAATAGAACTCTAACCCAAGACAGTGGAACACCATGGTGCAGAGGCTATGGCACTATCTAAGACTAGAGAACAGTGGTTTAATTTTGGAGTGTCCTTCTCCTAGAAGAGCTGCTTACCTTAGCTAAAGAGTCTCGTTTAGCCTTACCAAGAGGAAGTAGCCACTTAACAATTACAACACAGTAATTAGCCCCGTAAGCGAAGAAGAGTGTTTGGTAATCTCGGAGTCGTCAGGTGTATAAGGAAAGACGAGAATATGTAAAGAATAGGCCAGACTATTCGGTATATGTGTAGGCAAACAGAAAAATGAGCCGTAGCCAGAGAGAGGGATCCAATGCATTACTGACTGGCCTTTCAAAGGATCCAATAACTCTCTAGCGGTAGTATCTCAACGGGTGGCTGGGGCCCTGGCCAACCTACTACCTGTATATATATATATATATATATATATATATATATATATATATATATATATATATTATATATATATATATATATATATATATATATATATATATATATATATATATATATATAAATATATGGTAGTATCTCAACGGGTGGCTGGGGCCCTGGCCAACCTACTACCTGCAATATATATATATATATATATATATATATATATATATATATATATATATATATATATATATATATATATATATATATATATATATATATATATATATATTGCAGGTAGTAGGTTGGCCAGGGCCCCAGCCACCCGTTGAGATACTACCATATATTTATATATATATATATATATATATATATATATATATATATATAATATATATATATATATATATATATATATATATATAAATATATGGTAGTATCTCAACGGGTGGCTGGGGCCCTGGCCAACCTACTACCTGCAATATATATATATATATATATATATATATATATATATATATATATATATATATATATATATATATATATATATATATATATATATATATATTGCAGGTAGTAGGTTGGCCAGGGCCCCAGCCACCCGTTGAGATACTACCGCTAGTAGTAGTAATAGAAACATGAACACATGCAAATATAAATGCCTGATACGACAGATAAGGGTTGTTGGTAGGTATGGAATTCTTGCAGTAAAGAAATTGATGACTATCTTGTGAAGTGAGTTTGGAAAGAGGCTCGATTACTGTAAATACAGAGTGTGTCCAAGGAAAAACTTCAATAGGTAACTGGAAACAATGAAATAGTTTGTAACGTTATGTATAACACACTAAATTGAATATTGAATAAAATAGTGAGAAAATGAGGCGCTGAAGTTTTCACTGTTTGATTATTATTATTATTTTTATTATTATTATTATTATTATTATTATTATTCCTAGCTATGCTACAACTCTAGTTGGAAAAGTAGGATGATAGAAGCCCAAGGGTTCCAACAAGGAAAATAGTCCAGTGAGGAAAGGAAATAAGAAAATATATAATGTGCCTGAGTGTACCCTCAAACAAGAGAACAAGTCAAGACAGTGGAAAACCGTGGTGCAGAGGCTAAGGTATTACGCAATACTAGAGAACAATATGATTTAGTATCTTCCTAAAAGAGCTGATTACCATAGCTAAAGAGTCTCTTCTTACCTTACCCAGTAAAGTATCCAACGATTTGCAGTGCAGTAGTTAACCACTTGAGAGAAAAAGAATTACTATGATTCAATTTTAAGAGGAAAATGTTAAAATATGGCTTTAAATCCAACGAGGACAAGTCAGTTGGAGAAGGACGTGAGAAAACCATATAAAGTGAGAAGGAATAAATTCTAGGCTTGGGGTTTCAATAATTCTATATAATGGTCAAGGTTGGGTAGGAAGCGTTTGTGACCAGGACTTTGGAATGATAATAGTTAGTATGTTGTAGGTTGGCCAAGGCACCAGCCACCCGTTGAGATACTACTGATAGAGTTATTGGGCCCTTTGGTTATGGCTCATTTTTCTTTTCCTTACGCATACACTAATAGTCTGGCCTATTCTTTACACATTCTCCTCTTTCCCTATACAACTGACAACACTAAGCTAACCAAACAATTTTTCTTTATTCAAAGGGTTAACTAATGCACTGTAATTGATCAGTGGGTACTTTCCACTTGGTAAGAGTAGAAGAAAGTATTTATCTATGATAAGCAGGTCTTCTAGGAGGAGGACATTCCAAAATCAAACTATTGTTCTGTATTCTAGGGTAGCCTCTTTACCATGCTCCTCCACTTTCTTGGGTTAGAGTTCTCTTGCTTGAGGGTTCACTCAGGCACAATATTCTATGTTTATTTTTCTCACTGGGCTACTGTCCCTGTTGGAGCCCTTGGGATTATAGGATCCTACTTTTCCAACTAGGGTTGTAGCTTAGCTAATAATAATAATAATAATAATGATAATACTAATAATAGTGCTAGTATGAGCGAATAAATGGTTTGTAAGTAGAAAAGAAAAAGATAATTAGAGGTGAAGTTGCAGGTATGCAAGATTATAGATACGAAAAGTAAGTGAACGTGAAAAAGAGGTCAAGTAATGAAAATAGAGGCAATATGGTGAACAAGAATGTTAAAAGAGGAGATAAAAAGTTACCTTACTGGAAAGCAAATGCACTTTAGAAAGTTGATGAGGCAATTAATCTCACAATATACCATGAAAGTGGAAAGATGTCCTGCATTCATACAGTCTTACGGCGATGGCGTGAGTATTTTGAAAATATGTTGTCAGGTCTAAACTTGAAAGGGTGAGGGTAGTCACTGTTACGTTGTATAAAAGAAAAGGTATTAAAGATGATTGTGAGCATTGTAGAACATCATTAATTAGTATTCCAGAAAATAATTATGATAGTTTTTGATTGGGAAAGTGAAATAAGGAACATAGGGTCTTAAGGCTACGAATTATGTGTGAAGAGAGTCTGGGGATCAAGTGTGTTTTTGTAAAGCAAATGGCAGAGCAAGGGACAGAGACAATGCCCTTGCTAGCAGGACAGTGGCCTAGTGACTGACCATATATACATGTAACCATTGCCCAAGCCCCCTTTCCACCCGAGATAAGACCAGGGAGGGTCAGGCAATGGCTGCTGACTCAGCAGGTAGACATATAGGCTCCCCCAAACCCCTCATCCTTAGCTCAAAAGGATGGTGAGGTTGCATAACTACAAGAAACTATAGAGCTTAAGCGTGACTTGAACCCCAGTCGGGAAAATCACCGGGCAGGGACGTTCCCAATAGGCCACCACAGCCCTCAATAATAAAGTGACACGGGGGGGGGGGGATAAGCGCGGAGAAAAGGCTAGAATAGAGAATATTAAAGATGTTTTTGAAGATGAAGCTCATTGAAATCTATGAATAGCAAGAATACTTGCAAGATTGTGAGCAATAACGCACCGAATATGTTGGGTGATTCGAAGCGCTACTGATAGGCCTAGGCCTACCATGTAGGTTTATGAAGTTACTAATATTGCCGATTTAGCAGTAGAAGAACAAATATACCATTGACTTCACTGTAGTCAGCCCTTGTTAGAGAACTGGCTTAATGTTCTGAAAAAAAAAATCTTTTTTATCTCAAACTTCCTATATAAACTTCCGTCAAGCTGTCGGGAAAGTAATCTATCATGGTGATATTTATTCTCTCTCTCTCTCTCTCTCTCTCTCTCTCTCTCTCTCTCTCTCTCTCTCTCTCTCTCTCTCTCTGTCATCACAGCTTAAAAATTATATCTGGTTTCAAGAAGGTTTTCTGTCGCCCTCTGTTCTTGTTCCTCTCATAAAAACTTGTCGAAAATCCCCTTATCATGAGGTCTAAAATTCTCTCTCTCTCTCTCTCTCTCTCTCTCTCTCTCTCTCTCTCTCTCTCTCTCTCTCTCTCTCTCTCTCTCTCTCTCTCTCTCTCTCTCTCACTCATATCGGAATATCTTTTTGTATATCGTGGAGGAAAGATATTTCTTTCTTTCTTTGACTCTCTCCATCATCAACTCAATTCTTTGTGAAAAACTACCTAAGTTGGAATACCTCTTTAAATTGAAATTTGCGTTTTAGTCTTGTGGATTTAGAGTAGCATAATATTCCCAAAATTTTCTGGAGGATATATTTTTATGTTTATCTTTATCAAATGCTGAAGTAATTGTGACATCAAATATTTCAAGGCAGCATTTTTCTAGTTTCCTGTATCTTTTCTTTCTTTCAGGGATAAAATTTTCAAGGAAAAAAACAGAATTTGTTACAGTTTGCCCCATCTACTCAACTCTACCCGACAGCTGTTTCATCCAATAACTAATGGCTTTTGCCTGAGTATATTTACATAGAAATCATTATATTTACATAATGGGAGAGGGATCATACAATTAAAAAATTAGAAGATATCTGAATCACCGAAATATCTAACCTTCAATAGAACTAGACCAGCCAGAACAGGTAACAATCTGGTCAAATTGGGCCTTAAAACAGACCAGTCTTGCGAATATGGTGAAAATACCCAGACCATCAATCATATTCTCCGATCATACCCATTTATCCCATTATATCATAATTTGAACAACTCTGGCATAGCTAGTGTCAATGAAAGCACACTTCAGTGGTTAACTGTTTGATGTAATAAGCTATGATTGAGTCTCAGTGGGTGGCAGGTTCCTTGGAGCCTACTACCTACCTCTAAGGGTAATTATTTCTGTTAATATGCCCTGACGAAAGCCATTAGTAATTGGCCGAAACAGCTGTCAGTGGAATTGAATAAATGGAGCAGCTTAGCAACAAATTTCATCTTTTCCCTCAATATTCTACCCCTGATGACAAGAAAGCATACAGAAAGCTAGAAAAGTGTTGCCTTGAAATACCCTGACTGCCTAAGAGAAAGACTACGCCCAAGAGTTTATTCTTTGTATATTTTTATTCTTGGGTATCTTGCAGATATTTTCATGAAATTCCCAAAGATTATTTTTGTGCAAGTAAATGTGAATTGTGTATTTTTATAATTTTTATGATTTTTTCTTCACCTAGATAGATTCATATATATGATTAAAATTAAGGATGTTAAATTGAAGACTTGAGTAGAAAACATAATTCTAGCAATGTAATTTTGTTTATTATCATATGCAGCGTGCTTTCCCTTCAATTTTCATTAAGCAATTTATTAACCTTGAATTTTAATAACGTTTATTTACTATTTTGGAGGAATTACACGGCTAAGGAACCCAAACAGGACAAAACTGAAAACTCATATTACGAGGCATATGGCCATTTACCGGGAATAAAAAAAAATACTCTTCATACACACACACACACACACACACACACACACACACACACACACACACACACACACACACACACACACACACACACACACACAATATTTTATTAATCAATTTATTGAAAATTCTAAGGGTATCTTCTGGTTTCATGTTTTTTCCTCCTGTAATTGTGGATGGTATAAAAGAAAGGATTGATATATAGAAAATATGACACTTTTGAATACAAATGTTACACTTAACGTAAGATATTGAATGAATATTACAAATATAATGACTATAGTATAGGAAAATTTAAGCAAAACTATGAAATTAATATAAACTATCTGTTTTAAGTAAAACTGGGACTAGATAACAACCCCCCCAAAAAAGAAAAAAAAAAAAAAACAGATTACACAAAGCAGATATCATTCTGAAATAAGTTTTTTTTTTTAGCATTAAATTATAAATGTTATCAAATACTATATAAAACTGTTATTTAACCCCAAGAAATATCTTTCAATATAATCCTTAGCAATCCGTAAATAATAAATGTTTTATTATCTATGTTATACTTGTAACATAAAATAAATATAATTTAGCTTTAGATATAGTCCTTACCAATCTGTAAATGATAATAATGATGAAAAATATCCCCTAAGAAGCACTAACTGCAAATCACTGAAAGAAGGACAGGAAAAAATACTGTCAGCAAACATATAGAATTAATACTTGATTTCTATTAAATTATAGAAGGATTAAAAGTGGGCAACACAAAGGCCTTGCAAAATTGATATATACGTACAATTACCGTACACTTAGAAAAAATAACTGATTTTAATCGGGAATTCGTAAAAATATAATGTTCTGAACCGTATTTCAGTAAGATACAGGCGACTGTAATTTTACCCTTGATATATCACTCCTATACGTCAAAATATCTGTTTTTAAGATATATTGAATATATGCATAATTTTAACAGTATAGCAAATCTACCTTACATAGTATTGGTACTCACTGTATCAATCCTGGTAAAAGGAAAATTTCCCCCCTCCCCCCAGATGAGAAATATCTGGGATCTCAAGATGTTTGCCACGCATACTTTATTTAGATTCTAACACTGTCTCTCTCCTTCTGTTTCAATCTCCTTTAGCTCTGTGTCCTCTCTTCTATCGGAATGCATCCATTTGAGGACTCTTCTCGACAACGTAGGTTTTTAAGAATAAAAAGGAGGAATCCCTCAATATGGTTGACAACTGTTGACAAACGTATGAAGGACACTTAGCAAAAAAATAAAAGAAGCACATGTTTTAAAATAAAAAAAAATTAAAGAAGCATGTTTTAAAATAAACAATTACTGAAATTTATAAGTCCTTCATGCCTCAATGAAATAAAGAAAAGTAGCATAAGTATATTGTTATAATTAACTACATTATATACTTATGCTGCGAATTTATAATCAGCATAAGGGCATTTACCACAAATTCCAATTAAAATAATGAATGTTACGCACGTACCCATTTAAAATATAGCATCCTTGTAAATAGACGATTCTATTATATACTTACGACATGCCTTAAACATTGGAGGACAGAAGGTTAAATATGAATTATATGCTTCTTTACCTCGCCACCACAAATGGCATAGAGCTTCTCTTTCTCTCATATACCAAAGGCATGTAACTTGTCTTGGATTAAGTAAGGGCTAACAGAACTAGCAAAGCTTGCTTACCAGAGTGCACGAAATATTACATGAAGTTGGGCTCAAGATAAATAGAAGTAACGCAGAGATGATGAAAACGGAATATGCGATGGAAGATGAAATATCATTGGAAGGAGAAAGAATTAATGAGGTGGAATTATTTAAACATTTAGGAACTATGATCTCTAATACAGGGTCTTTAGAATTGGAGTTTAATGAAAGGTTGATAAAAGCAAATCAGAGAATGGCTAGGTAAAGAACAATTTGGAAGTCAAATCGCCTGAAATTACATATAAAAATCAGGCTATATATCAGGTTAATGTGATTGGTGTTACTGTATGGACATAAGCCGTGGTATGACAATGAAATAATATCCAACAGATTTTGTAGATTTGATAACGAAGCCCACAGAGGGATATTGGGAGTTAAATGGCAAGCCAGGATTAGAAATGAAACTATAAGTGAGCTTACTCAAGAGCCATATGTGGATGAGATTATGGCGAGGGGTAGATGGAGATGGTTTGGACATGCTCATTTTACTCCCCAAGCGAAAATAGTTCACCAAACTTTCAACTGTGCTCCACAAGGCACTAGAAGAGTTGGAAGACCTAGGCCTACATGGCTGAGGACTGTGAAGTGGATGAATGGGAAGTATTGATTTAAAAGCGCAAGATAAAGACGACTGGCAAAATCTAACTGAGGCCCTTTGCTTCAATAAGCATAGGACGATATATATATATATATATATATATATATATATATATATATATATAATATATATATAATATATATATATATATATATATTATATATATATATATATATATTATAATTATTATTATCATTATTATCATTATCATTATCATTATCATTATATGAGGATGGCTCCCGGGTCTGGGCACCAAAATATATTATATGAGGATGGTTCCCTTGGTCTTGGCACTAAAAATATGTTATACTATGGCTCGTGACTGGGAACCAAACATAATATTATATATACTATGGCTGGCAAGTTAATCAACTTCTCGAATTCCAAACTCCTGTGTTTGCTTTTACATTAAAACTATTACACTTTAAAGCATTAATACACGATTTCTGAGACTGTTAAATAACTCCCAGACAGCGATATATAAAACACTGAATATCCAAGGGTCTCTTAGGTACACTCAAAACTAAACTGGGTAATTACTCTTAAGTATTATTGAGACGTATTTGAAACTTACTG
>NC_090754.1:64939796-64947296 GCF_036898095.1 Palaemon carinicauda
CTTTCTTTCTTTGTCTCTTGTATTTCCTTTGTGGTTTTTATCAGAATATCTAAATACGTGTTGGTTTAAGGCACTTGATTTTTCCATTTCTTACATTCTTTTATTTGTGTCCATGGTTATTTTTTTATTTATAAATATTACACTTTTTTCCCGCTATTCATAATGGTCGCGTCGTGGCCATGTTTTCTAATAAACAATTTTCTACTTTTTTCAGGAGACTAAAACTTATCCGAACCTTTCCCGACTTATATTGAAGTTCAAGTGCAAATCGGTCGCATATATTATGATGTAAACAATAAGATATTTCCTTATTTAATTTACGGATAGGAAAGGTGGGGGAAAGAAGAAGGGAATAGTTTGGAAAGTTAAGTGTTAGTGAGTGCAATGTAAAGTGTGGTTTAGCCACAATTTTATTTATGTAAAGGATTTTTGTGTTAGGTATAGGCGGTTGGGTCTTCGAAACTGGACAACGATGGGACGCTAGATTCATTTTTAGGTATGACCCCTCAGGAAACGTTAGATTAATTTTCGTGTATGACCCCTCAGGAAACGTTAGATTCATTTTTAGGTATGACCCCTCAGGAAACGTTAGATTAATTTTCGTGTATGACCCCTCAGGAAACGTTAGATTCATTTTTAGGTATGACCCCTCAGGAAACGTTAGATTTATTTTCGTGTATGACCCCTCAGGAAACGTTGAATTCATTTTCCGGTATGACCCCTACGGAAACGTTAGATTCATTTTCCTGTATAACCTCTCAGAAAACGTTGGATTTATTTTCAGTTATGACCCCTCAGGAAACGTTATAATCATTTTCATGTGTAACCCCCCAGGAAACGTTGAATTCGTTTCCAGGAAATGTTAGGTTCATTTTCGTGTGCAACCCCTCAGGAAACATTGGATTCATTTTCAGGTATGACCCCTCAGGAAACGTTATATTCATTTTCGTGTATGACCCCTCAGGAAACGTTAGATTAATTTTCGTGTATGACCCCTCAGGAAACGTTGAATTCCTTTTCGTGTATGACCCCTACGGAAACGTTAGATTCATTTTCCTGTATAACCTCTCAGAAAACGTTGGATTTATTTTCAGTTATGACCCCTCAGGAAACGTTATAATCATTTTCATGTGTAACCCCCCAGGAAACGTTGAATTCGTTTCCAGGAAATGTTAGGTTCATTTTCGTGTGCAACCCCTCAGGAAACATTGGATTCATTTTCAGGTATGACCCCTCAGGAAACGTTATATTCATTTTCGTGTATGACCCCTCAGGAAACGTTATATTCATTTTCGTGTATGACCCCTCAGGAAACGTTGAATTCCTTTTCGTGTATGACCCCTACGGAAACGTTAGATTCATTTTCCTGTATAACCTCTCAGAAAACGTAGGATTTATTTTCAGTTATGACCCCTCAGGAAACGTTATAATCATTTTCATGTGTAACCCCCCAGGAAACGTTGAATTCGTTTCCAGGAAATGTTAGGTTCATTTTCGTGTGCAACCCCTCAGGAAACATTGGATTCATTTTCAGGTATGACCCCTCAGGAAACGTTATATTCATTTTCGTGTATGACCCCTCAGGAAACGTTATATTCATTTTCGTGTATGACCCCTCAGGAAACGTTAGATTCCTTTTCGTGTATGACCCCTAAGGAAACTTTATAATTCATTTTCGTGTATGACACTTAAGGGAAACGTTACATTCACTTTCAGGTATGACTCCTCAGGAAACTTTAGATTCATTTTCAGGTATGACTCCTCAGGAAACGGATTCATTTTTAGGTAGATGTTAGATTCATTTTCATTTTTAGGTAGATGTTAGATTCATTTTCAGGTATGACCCTTCAGGAAATGTTAGATTCATTTTCAGGTATGACTCCTCAGGAAACGGATTCATTTTTAGGTATGACCCTTCAGGAGATGTTAGATTCATTTTCAGGTATGACCCCTCAGGAAATTTTAGATTCATTTTCGTGTATAACTTCTAAGGAAACGTTAGATTCATTTTCGTGTATGACTCCTCAGGAAACGTTGGATTCATTTTCAGGTATGACCCTTCAGAAGACGTTAGATTCATTTTCAGGTATGACCCTTCAGGAGATATTAGATTCATTTTCGTATATGACCCTTCAGGAAACGTTAGATCTATTTTCAGGTATGACTCCTCAGGAAACGCTGGATTCATTTTCAGGTATGACCCCTCAGTAAATGCTAGATTCATTTTCGTGTATAGCTTCTCTGGAAACATTAGATCCATTTTCAGGTATGACCCCTCAGTAAATGCTAGATTCATTTTCGTGTATAGCTTCTCTGGAAACATTAGATCCATTTTCAGGTATGACCCCTCAGGAAACGTTAGGTTCATTTTCGTGTATGGCCCTTGAGGAAACGTTAGATTCATTTTCTGGTATGACGTTGGATTCATTTTTGTGTATAACCCCTCAGGAAATGTTTGATTTGTTTTCTGGTATGACGTTAGATTAATTTTTGTGTATAACCCTTCAGGAAATGTTAGATTCATTTCCGGTTATGACCCCTCAGGAAACGTTAGATTCATTTTTGTGTATGATCCCTCAGGAAACGTTAGATTCATTTTCTGGTAATACCCCTCAGGAAACGTTAGATTCATTTTCATGTATGATCCCTCAGGAAATGTTAGATTCATTTTCTGGTATGACCCATCTGGATAACTTAAGATTCATTTTCGGGTATGACCCCTCAGGAAATATTAGATTCATTTTCTGGTAATACCCCTCAGGAAACTTTAAATTCATTTTCTGGTATGACCCCTAAGGAAACGTTAGATTAATTTTCGCGTATGACCCCTCATGAAATGTTAGATTCATTTTCTGGTATGACCCCTCAGGAAACGTTAGATTCATTTTCGTGTATGACCCCTCAGGAAAGATTAGATTCATTTTAGGGTATGATCCCTCAGGAAACGTTTACTTTGCCAATTATCGTATCTGGAAACAGTCCTTAAAAAGAGACTTCTCAGTTTTTTTTAACAGGGAGGCATTTGGACATTTCAACCTAATGTCCTTTTCCTAGTCCTTACTTAACGTAAACGAAGAACTACCTGTGGAATAAGCAATAAAGCTATCTATCCCAAAGGAAAGGGGAGCACCAATGAACAAGAGAAATACAAGCCTCACTACAAAGCCCCCAGGTCTCTCCAACTATCCCGTTTTGCAAAATCCTCAAGAATTAACTTCAGCATAAGAAAAAATAATATGCTGGTAGCCAAGAAAACTGAAAGAAAAGGAAAAAAATAATATTATTGTATTAAATCGAATTAAATCCAGACCAAGAAAAATGTATCTTTATATAAATAAAATTGCGGTTAAAACAATTTACTTTACTCTTACTAATTTTTACTTGCCAAACAATTCTCTACCATGGTTAGCTAGCTAACGGGAATCATTCTTCTTTCACCCAGCTATTCTACCACCTAAAAAAAAGGTGGAAGACTGTAAGAATCAGGGAAACCTGAAGCAGGAAGTGAATTCCGCAGCTTGTCGGGAGAGGGACCGCTTTAGTCAATGTAAATGTGGGAAGATTGATTGATTGACTGTATTCTGTAGACTGGACGAAAATGGTTGCTGACGAAATTGAGGTGATTCGCAAAGAGCTGTCAGTATTTGCACTATTATAATGCTATGGGATTGTTTATTTTGTTGTATTTGTTCTTGTTGTTTCAGCAATTATTATTGAATGATGCATGGGTCGTAGAAAGGTCAATATAGTAATAGTGGTTATGCAATTATTATCATTATTATTATTATTATTATTATTATTATTATTATTATTATTATTATTATTATTATAGCAATGGTCTTCACTTGAATTTCAACATGTACTGTGACCTATAAAAAAAAATTTAGTCTTAATTTGTCTTAAGCTTGTTTTTGTTTACTCTTTGCTGCTTTGTTTGCTTTTGTTGCAATGTTTCTGTTCTGCAATCAAGATGTTATGAAAGAAGTTTATTGCATTGATGTAAATACTTATATTGACTATGGTATGAGGCAATATGGAATGAATTAGGATTTTATTCCAGGTAATTTACCTTGAAATATCAAGTGAGGAATTAACCCACAAATACTGACTGTTTAAGTTAGGAACTTTGGAATACCTAAGGAGTGATAGATTAACTTTTGATATTAATTCAGGCTTGTATGTGAACAACATTGAAATTCCAATTGTTAGGATAATTATGTTTACAGCTTGGTTCAAGGTTTTGAGAAAGCCGAAACAAAATTGGCAACTTGCGTTCTGATATAAGTCACAGACCAAAATCTCATATTATTATTATAATTATTAGCTAAGCTACAACCCTAGTTGGAAAAGCAAGATGCTAAAAGCCCAAGGGCTCCAACAGGGAAAAATAGCCCAGTGAGGAAAGGAAATAAGGAAATAAATAAATGATGAGAAAAAATTAATAATAAATCATGCTAAAAACAGTAACAACGTCAAAACAGATATGTCATATATAAACTATAAAAAGACTTATGTCAGCCTGTTCAACATGAAAACATTTGCGGCAACTTTGATCTTTTGAAGTTCTACTGATTCAACCACCCGATTAGGAAGATCATTCCACAACTTGGTCACAGCTGGAATAAAACTCCTTGAATACTGTGTAGTATTGAGCCTCATGATGGAGAAGGCCTGGCTATTAGAGAAAAGATTTTAAAGAATATTGTTAATAACACTCAGAATTTTAAGTTTTTTTTCATAGTTATGAATTGGTCATAAAATTAAGAAATTGAATCTCTAGAAGACTAGAGAAATAAGAAACCAGGAAAATGCAAAAAGGTCGAAAGCGATAACGCTGAGTGGAGAAAATGTTGCAGAGAGCTTTTGAGCTTTGCTTAAATACAGTGCGCCTCATAACCCATTCAGTAGGTGTTGCAGAATTGGCAGATAGAAATTAAATAGATTCGTTCAGGTAACAAAGATAAAGCAGACATCATCAGCCTTTCAAATCGGGTTTGAATGTTACATATTACACTACCTAACCCCGCTAGTGTTTGCTTATGCAAATCAATTGCTAAATGATTGCTCTGTGAAGTTGACCACGAAGTGTTATTCTTATGTAATAGTTTACGTTTAATCGAAAACCAATGGTTTAATGTTTATTAAATGATCAAAGAGTCTTTATAGTTCGTCATATTTTGCATTTAACATGAACATTATAACGAATGTCTTTTGATCCTTCAAAAATACTGTTCGACAGCCTTTCAGGAAATTATTAGATATCTCTTCAGATTAAGCATGCCTAGACTAGTTAGGGATTTTGTTAATTTTATTATGAAAGAACTATTCTACAGTATTCATATAAAATTTTGAATATAATATTCAAGAACTCATTTTTGTACGTATTCATATATAAAAAAAAAAAATAATAGCAGACTATTTAGTGATTTATTTTCCAGTATTTCAAAATTATTCTGCCATACGTCGTCATAAATCATGCCAGTGTTTGAGGAACAATAGGTGAATGTCTTTGTTTAATCTGTGGAATTTCGTATTCAAGATTTATAGAATGTATTGGTGGAACATTTCAGTCAATGCATACATTAGGTGACCTTGAAATTGTTTACAGTCTGCTATTGAGATAAGAAAGTAAAGCGATTCATGAAATCTCGAAAAAGTAAGCAAGAGAATTCCGTAACAACTTGGATAAGATAGTCAAGATAATTTATTGATTTAACCATTAGATCGTTCAATTTTGACATTTATATTAAAAAGGAGGAAGAGATTAACCAGTCCAATGAGTTAAGCTGGACTCGTGGAGCTGGCCCAAGTAAATTCGGGTGTTAGAAATACTTATATTAAATCTGATAATGAAATATGAAGTATGTCTCGAGAAAATATAGGATAAAAATCAGTTTTTATGATAAACCTAATGCTAAACTATAAAATAGGTGTATAGAAAATATAGGATAAAATTAATTTCGTATATATAAGTTTGGTAAATAGAAATTTAAATCTTATTTATACTGTAAAACTTAAAACCCGTTTCTTAAAAAAGTTCAAATTTTGATAACAAAGAAATTTGCCATGGACGACATAAAGAAGTTAGGATGAGATAGACAAGAGAAGATAATCAAAATATTTTTTGAATTTGCCAGGAATAAGATAATCATGATAATATCCTAATTAGATCGAAATAAGTTAGCCAAGCCAATTCCATCATTTTAACCTAAGTAAAAATTAACAATATATCCCTTGTTTAATTATGATATGATAATTAAGTTAATTTCCTTATTTAACCTTGATAATGTTTTTGGCATTCTTCCCTTAATTTAACCTGGCTGGAATAATGAAGATAATTATCTCATTCAAGTGGTTGCAAGATGATTAGGAAAAGCGGATTATTTAGCATTTCAAGGCTCAAGTCCTTTTGGGAGTCTTATTCTGATTAGCATGTAAATAAGATAGGGGGACGAAGAGCTCATTTCCATTTCTTGTTACCAGACATCATCCTGAATTTATCTCAAATCCAGTGGAATATTTAAAGATAAAACTTCATCAGAAAAAAAAAGATGAATTAAGTAAACAGTTCACTGAAAGGATTGTTTAGGCTTTAAATGTTGTAGCGAATGTTTTTTATGTTGAATGATCTGACAGGAGTTTTTTATAGTTTATATATGAAAGATCTATTTTAATTTTTTTACTGTTCTTGAAATATTTGATTTTAATTTTCATTATTGCTCTCGTAGTTTATTTATATCCTTATTTCCTTTCGTCACTGGGCTATTTTTCCCTGTTGCAGCCCCTGAGCACATGGCATCCTGCATTTCCAACTTGGGTTGTAGGTTAGCCAATAATGATAATAATAATAATAATAATAATAATAATAATAATAATAATAATAATAATAATAATAATTTTATTATTATTTTTGAAGAAAACTTTCATACTCAACTGTAGGAATTAAAAAGAAAATTTGTCTACATGACCTTTTACAATAGGAACATTCATCCCCTGTGCGTCCCATGGTTATTATATACAAGTCCTACCTTTATTATCGTTTCAGGAATTCTGTTACTGTGTAAAGTAGACCAGTTTTCAATTTCCCGTTTCTGTTCTACAGCCAGAAATTAATTAATGCTGAACCCATTTACCTCCGCCAACAAAGTTGGAAGGAGCTTATGTTTTACATCATGATTGTGTTTATTAGTGTGTGTGAGATTGTGTGAGTGTGTGTTTGTTTGTTTGTGTGTGTGCGTTTGTTTCACCAATATTCGTAAGAGATAACATTCATATGAAAAAAAGTGCGTACGCTAAATTTCGCATGATATGAAATACATAGGCTAGTAAATATAGTTTATTTCTCTCCAATCGTAAAACCCTTTCCTTTCTTTTAGAAAAACCCAAGTTCTTATTCTTCTATTTAACTTCCTTAACAAATCTTGACTTGACCATCAAGGTTAATCAATCTTGAGGATGCTGCTAACTTTTAAATTTTCTCGACGGCTCCATGTCGGGCAA
>NC_090754.1:64952296-64967296 GCF_036898095.1 Palaemon carinicauda
GGATTTCCCTGAGTTGGCAATAGCATAGCATCCCTAGCTTGTTAAAATATGTGTTTCTGATTCATCATAAAATGATAGAGCCGTAGCTTTTGGGGACTTGTATGTGTTGATAATGAAATGGCATAGTATCCCCAGCATGTGTAGTGTGGACCCACACCTTTTATGGACTTTCCAGAGTTGGTAATTGTGTAGCATCCTGGGAAGTAGTGTCATAGCATCCCTAGCGTGCTCAAATATTCTCGTTTCTGCTTCATCATAACAGGATGGAGCCACATATTTCAGGGATTCTCCAGATTTTCTAATTCATCATAACAGCTTCGAGCCACAGCTTTCTGGAACTTTCTAAGAGTTGGCAATGGCATAGCATTTTGAGTTGAAAATGACATAGCATCCCTGACATGTGCAACTATTCGGGTTTTTTTTTTTTTTTTTTTTTTTTTTTTTTTTTTTTTTTCATCCTAATAGCGTTGAGCCATCCACAGATTTCTGGGACTTTCCAGAGTTGATGTTGGCATAGCATCCATAACATATGCAAATGTGTGTTTTCTCTTTCATCAGAACAGGATGGAACCACAGCTTTTAGGACTGAATTGGTAATGAGATTGCATCCTGAGTTGTAAATGACATAGCATTGCTAGTATATGAAAATATTCATGTTTTTTCTTCATTATAACTGTAAGTGAACCACATCTTTTTGAGACATTTTTTGAGTCGGTAATTGCATAGCATCTTGAGTTGGTAATGGCATATCATTCCCGTCTTGTTTAAATGTTGAAATGATATCAACACCTTTTGTTAATCACCACGCCAGTTTTGTGATCTTTACTTCTTCTTCTTTTTTTTCTTTTTTTTTTCAAGGAAATTGAATAGCTCCGTCTAGTTTTGGTCATATCACAAAAAGCTCCTCCAGTTTTGTAGGTCTTATTAGTGCCTGTAAATATTTTACTAGATGTCTTCATGTAGACTTCAGATGTAATATTTTGTTTGCATCAAACTATATCCATTTTATTGAATTGACATTAGAATTCCACTTTTGTCTGATTTCCCTCTCTGACAAAAGTATCATTCTTTTTTGAGATGCAGGAAGTAGGGCATTGAACAGTATTACTCCTCACTTGGGACTTCGGGCATGTAAGGAACTTGCTGATGTACATGAGGGAGGTAGGAACTATCAGGTTCTCGCGCTTGAAAAATTCTTACAAACCACCATTTCAATTATGGCAGTAGGAGAATAATTATAATTACAGCTGGAATTCAACTTTCAGGATTCATAACAGGGACCAAAATTGATGTAGTTTTTGCCTTTCATGAGTTGGTAGTAAATTCGACAGGTGAATCCATTCTTTAGTCCCACTAGGAATGATGGAAAATATGCTTTATTTCTTTTTCTCAGCACTCACTTATGAAATATTATGCGCATATATGCAAATAACCCATCTCATTTCATGAAGTCTTCTTCTGATAAAAACATTACAATATGCATTGCCTATTTATCCTTCAATTTATAAACTAAAGAGGAAAACCATTAAATAACTTACAATATCATATATCTTCTAATGCTTTGACAGAAATTTCATAAACAATGCGTCACCTCTCGTCCCCCAATCCCACAATGCCACTCAACTTTATCTAGCATGCACTTGTGCGTACTTCTGTAAAAATACTTCAACTCCTTATACTCATAAATGCAATGCTCCATTCACCCATGCCCCTAGAAGTGCAGTGTTTCCATCCCCTCTAGCTCCAGCCAAGCACATTGCTCTTTCTACCACTGCTGAATATTAAGGCTCATCGTATTATAATGCCTCACCAATATTTCATCTACCTTTGATTTATCGTAGTGCATTGCTTTATTAATATTACTTTCTTCAAGATATTCGTCTGCCTCGCAGTGTTCCATCGCCATCTTGACATAAAAGGATAAAGGATGAAATTTAAATATGTTGCAGAAGTCTTGTCAAGTGTCTGATCCCAGTAGAATTATATTCTCTCTACGGTATTTCTTTTATCTTTCTCTCGCCTATTTTCTTAGGTAAAAAGTAAGAAAGCTTTACCCTTTGTGTCAATATATTTGTTTAATTCTATTTTACCAGTTTTTTTGTCAAGACTTTTTTTTTTTTTTTTTTTTAGATTTGAGTCTTCATTTTTTCCACCTTTTATTCCTTCCTCCAGTTTAATTCAATTGAATTTTAATCGTTCCTTAATCAGTTTGTTACATCTGCATTTGTTGAATAGATTAACTAACTGGCTTTATTAGTAAAAAGGTGTAGTTTGATGCAGAGGGAGGAAATTGGCTTATTCTCAATTATTTAAGTTTTTTTTTTTTTTCAGAAGCTAAACATTACAATATGCATGGGCAAAGAATGATAGATAGATAAAGAGGAGGTTGGGAGAACATTTAATATTAATGATGTGACTAGAGGATGTTGTGTGACATTAATTGATGATAATAGATAATGAAGATAGAATGTGTAACATATCCGTAGAGAACTAATTTGTTTCTATTTATTATCTGTAATTATCGTGTTCCTCTATATCTGAAAGTTACAAGAGAATAGATAGACTGATTGGTAGCAGTCATGAGGGGGGAAAAGAAAGATCAAACATAGAAATGAATGTCAGTCTTTTTTATGTTTACATTAGACGTGAATGTAGATTAGTTGGAGGAGGGCAGTAGGGAAGAAAATAAATGAGGCGAAATGTTAATGACTTTTATGTATCAATTTCACTTTTAATTGTTGATCCAGCGTTTTGTTCTTTGTTCTGTTAAATTACCAGAAAACAATAATGTTTTTGTTTATTCCTTCGTTGGTTAACGACATAATTTCAGAGGATCCTATTGTTTTATTGCTGCTTATATCGCACATTAAGCCGTTTCACTCGTGTGAGGACCCAGCATCTCCTAGAGTTGGATGCCTAGTTCGTGGATGTGAGGAAGGAGGAAGACATCAGCTAACCTAATTTGCCTGACTTCAACCGCGCCCCAGTATTCAGCCATTCCCCGTATGAATACTTTGATACTTTGCTTATGCTGCCTGTTTGTGAGGACATTGTTTACCCAACAAACCTCTATGGCAGACAGAAGGGTGTGGGCACTGCTTCACCGACATCCGGAAAATTGAGTTTATTAGCATAATTGTTTATATTGGTGCTGCGCATATGCTAAGCTTAAGGATTACTGGTCACAGTGGATGAAAATGCAACAGGGGGCTGATGTAATTTAATCCAGAAGGTTCCAGCTGGTAAGGTCCATGATTCACTTTAACAACTGCTTCTTCAAGATTCAACCACTCCTCAATGCTGTGACCAGATTAGTTACTGGAGGTAGCCAAGACACGATTGCAGTCGGTGCTTAAGATCATTGTGGCCCACAGAGGGACTAGGGCCGCTCCCTTATCCAATACATTCAAAGGCATCCTGATAAGTGAGGGTAGAAGCTGTTCTGTAGGACAAGCATTGATTGATTCAGTCATGGCATCCTCTTCCTCCAGGGTGAAACAATTTTCTCCACTCACCGAGCAAGTCTCTCTGAGGAGGAGTTTTACCTGCGAGTCAGCAGCAAGACTCTGCAGACAACTGTTTTACTAGTATTGTCCTCGAGGACTACTTCAAGGATCATTTTGGTGCACATATGTGGACACTATTAGGACCAACAAGATTGATTATCCTCCTCTCAAAATTAATAGATAAAGTTTTTCCCAGTGGGCAACATGAAGCTTTCTGTTCTTACGGGATCCTTACCCTGTGAAGGAAGAACAACAGTTTTCTCGCCCTACTTTCGTCTGATCCTGGTGTGGGGTTCCAGTGAAGTCGGTACCTCTTTACAATAAACAGCAGAAGAAGAATTTGAGGTTCCCTGTGCCAATGCCATCAAGGAGTACAATGGGAAAGTGGGTGGCATCAACAAGATTGATATGGTGATCCACCTTAGTAAGACTCCTTTGCGGCCCAGACGCTGGTGCATAAAGCTCTTTGGATACATCCTTGACTTACGCATATGTAAGGTCTGGCTGCTGTACAAGAGACGGCAAGGCCTTGAAGGAAAATCTCATGCCATTCTACACCTTGAGACTTGTCATCTCACAGATAGTAAGAAGTCAGAAGACTATGGTCCCAAAGCCATCATGCCATAGACACCCAGGTTATGATACCAAGAAGTGGTACATTTTGGTTTTTGTCCCTTACAGGTAAACCTGTAAACTCTGATGTAGGAAAGATGAGCTCCACTGTACTCGATGGATTTGCACTGTCTGGCAATTGGTAGTCTTCATATTGGACACCAGGAAGGGTGTTATCCCCTTGCATTCCTTTCCAGATAGTAGAGCCAGTTTTTGCACTATTCCCCCACCTCTTAACCCAAGTAGTGACAGTAGTGCCAAGTACCTGATCTTTCCTCTCTAGCCAGTCATACCTCTGGTCCTAATTATGTGTCTGTAATGTCTTTCCAATGTTCTTGTAAATTTTGACCTGTGTGTAGTTTTTGTGCTTTAGTACAATCATTTTGATGTTTCTTTTTAATTTTTCACTTTTCTTAAATGCTCAGATATTTTAATCTGTTTGTGTTTGTGGTGCTTTGCTAATGTCATTTCGATTTTTCCAATTGTACCTGTATATTTTGATTCATGTGTGGGTGTGGTGCTTTAGTAATTATCTAATGTTTTTATAACTGCACTTATATATTTTTATCTCCTGTTTGTGTTTGTGATAATTTAGCAAATTGATCGTTATGTTCTGTTTACGTGATCTGTATATTTATAAAGTACCTTAGCAAGTTAGTAACCCCTAACTATTCGGTAGCCATATTTCAGTCTTTTTTGTGTTTGTTATTTGGTGAATATAAAGTAATTGCAATGTAAATGAATGTTTTTGTTTTAATTTTGTTTCATATATAATGGCATTAAGATAGAATTTTGAATAAAAGAAATTAATGAATAAGAAAATTACAGTATATAAAACTATAAAAGCACTCTGAGAATGCAGACCTCCGCCACGACAGGTTATTTCTCAAAGCCAGTTTGCCTTTCCCAGATTAAATTAGGACTGTAGGTGTATTTTTCGGTCGACCTTGACCTTGACCTTTGACCTAGTAATTTCAAAATTGAATCACTTCCACATCTCAACATAACAAATAATCTCAGAAAGTTTCACTTCTCTGCGAGGAAAATTGTGGCCAGGAAGTTGTTCACAAACAAACATATGGACAAACAGGGGCGAAAACATAACCTCCTCCCAACTTCGTTGGCGGAGATAATTAGTTGTTGTTTTTTTTTTTTCAACAATAGAGGTGGTGAGTGGGAGGGCCAGCAGTGTGTTCAGTACCTATATGTGAAGGCAATTTTTTTTTTCTTTTTTTTTTTTCAAATATATGTACCGTTAATAGACTCTAAAGCCCTCACATGGATAGACGAGTAGCGTACAAGGACTCTATTTTTGGCGCAAGTCAGCAACGTTTGAGTGCACTGTTTAGAATGATTGATAGGATTAAATATGTCTTTGAAAATCCTTAGAAATTGACAAACTAAGAGGATTTTTCTTATCTCCATTATTTCTATAAGTGTCCGGTAGAGGGTGAATTTCATCCATCAAATTAAGGATTATTTTCATGGTCCTTACACACGCCTAAAAGCCCTGGCTCCTACACACCCTACAGGATTTGTTTGTCATAAGTATCCTTTAAATATTCAGATGATTATATAGCGCAATTCACGTTAATCGTCAATTTCATGCTATCCTATATCTATTAAGGATATCAGATAACGCACACACGTTACATACCCTTTTTCTCAAACCATTTGCTCTCCCCTATGAATATTCCAGGTCACGCTTCACTTCCATCATGAGAACAACTTTTAATCTTCTATACCATACAATACCTCTACTTGTAAACTTCTCACGTAATGGCTTCATAGCAAGATGATCTTATGCTTTTGCTATCTCATATCATTCACCTTCCCTGGTATATTAAGTTACTTCAAGTCCATCATTATTATTATTATTATTATTATTATTATTATTATTATTATTATTATTATTATTATTATTATTATTATTATTATTATTATTATTATTATTATTATTTGTGAAAGAAGAACTTGAATAATCAATGATATTCTTACCTGCTAGGATGTGACCTATTTATCGACGAATATGTGTATGTAAAGTTAATATATACAAATAAATAAAGGTGTGCGTGCGTGCGTTTTATATATATATATATATATATATATATATATATATATATATATATATATATATATATATATATGTATATATGTATATATTAGTATTATCATTATTTCTTACTAAGCTGCAACCCTAGCTGGAAAAGCAGGATGCTATAAGACTAGGAGCTCCAACAGGGAAAATGGCCTAGTGAGGAAAAGAATCAAGGAAAAAAGAGAAATAATCAACAGTTGAAAGAAAATATTTCAAGAACAGCCACAACAATTAAAATAAATATTTCATATATAAACTGTAAAAACTTTTACAAAATAAGAGGAAGAGAAATAAGAAATATTGTGTCCAAGTGTACCCTCAAGCAAGAGAACTCTAACCCAAGAGAGTGGAAGACCTTGGTACAGACGCTATGGCACTACCAAAGACTAGAGAACAATGGTTTGATTTAGGAGTGTCCTCCTCTTAGAAGAGCTGCATATCATAGCTGAAGAGTCTCCTCCACCCATATGCAGTCAAAAGATAAATGAAGCTGTAACTGTTTCATTAGTCTTTTCTCTGAAACCACCTTTTTTTTTTTTTTTTTAGAGTGGAGGTTATATAATTTTAAATCAATATATATATATATATATATATATATATATATATATATATATATAGTATATATATATATATATATATATATATATATATATATATATATATATATATATATATATATATATATATATATATATATATATATATATATATATATATATATATATGTGTGTGTGTGTGTGTTTCTGCGACTGTGTAATTAAAGAATACTAAATGAAATTTTACACCACCCAAGAAGGAAAATTGAAAGTATCCATCTTTTTCTTTTTATGTAGCCACCTCTTTTTTCGCAAGAAATTGCATGTTGTTAAAAACCAATGCTTTTAACTATGCATTTATTCATTGATCTTTGAACTTCGTCGGAAACAAAAGCAGCATGAAAATGAAGCCTTCTCGCTGTTCGCCCTCAATATTTATTTTTATCTTGGAGTGATGCAGCAGAAATTGTGTTTTTGGGAGTCTCGTAGCCGATAGCAACAGCTTGGTCTGAGAGATAACTTATATATATATATATATATATATATATATATATATATATATATATATATATATATATATATATATATATATATATATATATGTGTGTGTGTGTGTGTGTGTATACATATATGTGTGTAAATATTATATATATATATATATATATATATATATATATATATATATATATATATATATATATATGAATATATATATAATCTATATATATGTGTGAATATATATGAATATATGTGTGTGTATGTATACAGATATATTACTCAATATGAACATCAGGAAGGTCAGACACACATTTAATTTGATGCAGTGGTAGCTTGTTTCTGTTCTTATCAAGTTAAACCACAATGCCTTTGGGTAAGTGGTCGTTTATCTTTCCTACTGCCCTTTTACTTAGTGTCTATATGTTTTATGGTAGTGGATTTCAAATTGGTAAATAGAATAAAATTCTCTCTCTCTCTCTCTCTCTCTCTCTCTCTCTCTCTCTCTCTCTCTCTCTCTCTCTCTCTCTCTCTCATACACACAATTCTTAACGGGATTTATTTGTCACAGGAGGCACCCAGTCAGGAGAAGCTATATTATTTTTTATTAGCTAAGCTACAAACCTAGTTGGAAAAGCAGGATTCTAGAAGCCCTAGGGCTCCAAGAGGAAAAGTATCCCAGTGAGGAAAGGAAATAAGGCAATAAATGAATTTTATATAAGAATTGAAGAAAAAAAAATATAATGTTTTAAGATCATTAAGATTAGAATAGATCTGCCTTGTATATAAACAATGAAAAGATACTTACGTCAACCTGTTCAACAGAAAAGTATTTGCAGCAAGTTTGAGTTCCACCGATTCATCCGTTTTGTTAGGAAGACCATTCCACAACCTGGTTGCAGCTGGAATGTAGCTTGTGGAATGATGTGTAGTATTGACCTTTATGATGCAGAAGATTTTTTTAGAATTAACTGCTTCACTAGTACGACGTACATGATTGCAAAGGTTGGTTAAACTTATGAAAAATCTCATGCAACTTACATAAAGAACTTACTGAATGACGGTGCCAAAGATTGTTATCCAGGAATAAGAACTTTAGTAGACGGAAATTTTCTTGTCCAACTAATTAAGATGAGAGTCAGCACTTGAAGACAGACAGGAGAACAATACTCGAATATACAGTATCTTTTATATACTATATATATTATGAATATGTATATTTATATGTATTTCAATGCCTTCATCCATAGTACGTGTATCATACTTTCAGTATTCTTGTTGACCTTAAAGAGAAAGCTTTTAAGTATTATTATTACTAGCCAAACTACAACCTCAACTGGGAAAGAATGTTGCTACAAACTCCAAGACGTTTTAGATACGGTAAGCAGCTCTTGTAGGAGGACACTCCAAAATCAAAACATTGTTATTTTGTTTTGGGTAGTGCTATAGCCTCTGTACCATGGTATTCCAATGTCTTCGGTTAGAGTTCTCTTTGTTGATAGTACAATACCACACTATCATATCAGAATCTTTATTTCTCTTCCTCATTGGGCTATCTTCTGTGTTGGAGCCCCTGGTCTTATAGCATTCTACCTTTACAACTAAGGTTGTAGCTTAGCTAGGAATAATAATAATGATAACAGGGAAGACACTCTCTTGCGAAAAGAAATACAAAAATAACGTGCAAACTATACTATTGTACTGCACATTTCATACACGCTCATTCACTGTAACACGTACTCACACAACAGGGAGACGAACTCTCTCAGTCAACTAACTCTGCCTACCCTTTGTCCCCGAAATAAAAAAAAAGATATGACCTATCACTAGGTTTTTCGGGAAAATTTCCAAAGCACGTGGGACAATAATTTTGTATTTTCTCTCAAACATGATGTACTACCTCATAGAAATATGAAAGAACATTACATAAGCCCTTGTTCATATCTCGTATGAGTTATATAACACTTTCAAACAGGTTACGTAAGACTTTGTAACAAATGTATGTGAAATAAATTGATTATTATAAATAACGTAAATTTACATATACTGACATAAATGAAGAATACAATGAAATTAACGACAAAAGCCTTATATAATTTGCATATTAAACTTAAATCAACATGAGAGGAACTCATCTTGTGGGCTGGCTATACATCTCTTCAATACACAAATGAAATATATAAATGAAATCATGAATAAACTACACTAGACTAGCTTCGTAAGTATATATATATATATATATATATATATATATATATATATATATATATATGTATACACATGGTTTATGTATATATATGTATGTAATATGTGGATATCTATGTGTATTATATATACTGTGTATATATATATATATATATATATATATATATATATATATGTGTGTGTGTGTGTATATATAATATGTATATATATGTATCATGTATAATATGTATATGTATATATAATATGTATTTATAAACGTATATATATGTATATATGTATATGCATATATATATATATATATATATATATATATATATATATATATATATATGTATAGCTATTAAAATAAATGGTAGAGCTTCTGGCAGTTCTAAAATTAACGGTAAACCATGTAGCCATTGATTGAAAATGAGGATGCCCATTAGCATGGGATAATCTCCAGAGAGGAACTCTCAAGAGACACTCGGAGATGGGGAATGGATTAAAGAAAAAGGGGTAAACTGGCAGTAAACAACACCTGTGAGCTGTGACCCACACTGTAGGTTGAAAACAAATTTGTGATTTGAATTATTTATGGAACTTTTACACATTCTCGATTTTCTCCGAAAGTATTCAAAGTATCGATACTTTAAAATTCATATAAATTCTTTTGATAATGGTCTGATATCGAAATTATCGATTCTTGGTTATCGATACGCCTTGCACTAATGCGTACACCCATCTCCTCACATCGTACCCGGAAGTTTTCCGTCCACAACTTCATCGAACACCCACGGTTCCTGCCAAACAGGGTATTTATCGCCATATCAAGATGAGGGGGCCCCCAGTGTTCGCCAGATTAAGGCATCTGGCACTGGATCTTTTGGCAGACTATAAACACGCTTTCACCGAAATGGATGAAATGGGCCGTTGCCTATGGTTGTCACCCTTACACATCGTCCTGAAACAAGATGGCTCTCTGCATCTGTGTAGGGATTACAGGTGCCTGATCATGCAGACAGAACCAGATCACTAGGTCCTCCTAAACATAGCCGACATGACATCCTACCTGCACAAAGCGAAGGTTTTTTCCACGCTCGACCTCCTGAAGGGGTATTATCAGGTGCCCAGAAACCTAGAAGGACATTCCCAAGACCGCCATCACCACCCCTTTTGGTACATACACCTTTAATTACTACTGTTTTCATCATCATAATGCTGGGGTCACTTTTCAACGCCTCATGGATGGCTTTTTATGGGACCTCTCCTATGTATGTTATGTGGACGACATACTTGTGTTCTCTTCCTCCAAAGAGGAACAACTCATTTAAACATCATGTTTGACCGACTACAACAGAACTGCCTTGTAGTCCGGTATGATAAGTGTACCTTTGGCTCCAATGAAGTATCGTTCTTAGGGCACCACATCACTCCTGAGGAGTCCACTCCATCCTTGAGAAGGTAGCAGCTGTTCAGAACTTCCCCGCGCCCTCAACCGTCAAAGCACTGCAAGCCATCTCCCACACTCTTGCCCCTATCCACACCTCCCTAAAGGGCAAGCCAAATTATCTGAAGTAGGGTCCCCATCCAGAAGCAACCTTCTGCTATGCAAAGAATGCCCTATCAACGGCTGCTGCTCTCCCTTTTCGTGTGCCACATGCACCTCTGTTTTTCTCCACCGATGCCAGCGATGTCGCTATTGGTGTAGTACCCGAGCAGGTAGTCAACGGCTCGCCATGCTCATTGATCTTCTTTAGTAGAAAACTGTCCAAGGTAGAATCCTGCTACTCTTTCCGTTCGACTGCTAATTGCTGGCGGTGCACTTGGCTCTCCATCACTTTCCCCACTTGGAAGGTACACCTTTAGTCATCCGCATGACCAAATGCCTCCGGTGCACGCTTTCACTTGACAGTCCGATGCCTGGTCCGCCCATCATCGCTGACATCTCTCTGCCTGGTTGAATACAATTACACCCTTCAACACATCCCTTGGAAAATGGATCCCGTTGGTGATGCCTTATCAAGAAACACATGGGATTGGATTACAACACCTTGGCAGAAGCCCAACGAAAAGATCCAGAGTACTAAGTATGTGGGACATCCTGCACATCCCTCGGTTGGGAAGGCATCCCCCTTGATAACTCTAACGCTGCCACCCTCAGATGTCAGTACCTAGACCGTGAAAACTTGTTCTCAAGCACCGACATGTGTTTGATTTCATTCATGGTCTTTCGCATCCTTCGTGCCAATCTTCTGCACAGCTAATGAAAACAAAGTTCATTTGGCACGGCATTACTAAGGATGCTAATGCTTGGGTCTGCACCTGTACTTCATGCCAATCTTCAAAAGTACATCAACACATGGGTTCAGGAGAAGGCACCTTTCCTTAACCTCACCGTCGTTTTGCCCACATTCATGTCAAAATAGTAGGGATGCTACCCACATCACAAGGACATTGTTACCTATTTACCATCATCAACCCCTCCACTTAGGATTCATAGCGAGATTTGGTATCTCTGAGCATATTACATCTGACAGGGGTACCTCTTTCACCTCTCAATTGTAGACATCATTACAGAGTCTTCTAGGAATCACCCTACACCAGAAAATTGCATACAACACTGCGGTCAACATCGTTTTCATCACAACCTTAAAGCAGCTTTGATGTCCGGCTGCAAGGACTCCAGCTGATTTACCCAGTCTTCTTTGCTACAAATATTGATGAAGAAAGCCTTCAGCCTACGACAAATCACGAGGAAATCACGAGGAAAGGGTCCGTGTAAGGGGGCATTAGCGGTGACTTGCTAGTGGTGTTGCGCAGAAAAACGTACGTTGCCAAGTGCAGATTTGTCATATGTGATGCTTAGCTGGAGACTTGTAAGTCTGGCGGCATGGAGTAAATTTTTCCACAACGTAACTTAGGCGCTGGAAATTGTCGGAGGAGGTTGCAGACGGAAGAAAATTCGCCAAGGCTAACCAACGGGTCGCCATACACCATTTCAGCTGACGAGGCATCCCGGGCGTCTTTAGGAGTGGTCCCAGGTCCCAAGTATTGCTAGGTATGTAGTTAGATTTAATAGTTTAATCTTCTCAATCGTAATATTCAATACTACACAGTATTCGATAAGTTTTATTCCAGCTGTGACTATATTGTGGAAAGATCTTCCTAATATGGTGGTTAAATTGGTGAAATTTCAGAAGTTCAAAATTATTGCAAATGTTTTTCTGTTGAGCAGTTTCATGATTTATAAATTTCGTTTAATATTTTTATATGACTGATCTATTTTAACGTTATCATAGGTCGGAAAATATTTAATATATATTTTTTATCATTTCGCATATATAGGTTATTCATTTCTTTATTTTCTTTCTACACTGGTCTTCTTTCCCAACTGTAGCCTCATCTCTCTTTTCCAGCTAGGGTTGTTGCTTGGCTTGTTATAATAATAGTAATAATAATAAAAATAATAATAATGGTAATAATAATAATAATAATAATAATAATAATAATAATGATGATGATAAAAATAATAATAATAATAATAATAATAATAATAATAATAATAATAATAATAATACTTACCGGGTGGTACAGCTGGGGAAGATTTAAATGATAAGTTATGTCAGACTTATTAAGAATCTTGTGCAACCTCCACAAAGAACTATCAAAACAAGGGTCCAGAGCTTAGTATCCAGATCAGGAATAAAGAATATAATAGACCGCAAGTTTTTTTTTCCAAGATAATATAAGCTAAAATCTAATGGTTTCTGGGTAACTTTAACTTTAACCTTTCATAGTCTGCCATCATCCATTTACTGCCTGTTGCTTTTTGCACAATAGAACAGTAAGTATGGAGTCAGTGATGGAAGAATATGAGGTCAGACCAAAATGAAAAAAAATGCTAAATTTTCTGTAATTTCCCTGCAAATTCTATGACGGTGACAGAGACCAGCTTCTCCAATAAATGGTACTTTAACCTTGCCACGTTGTAGGAACTCCTGATCCAGTACTCCAGAGAAAGAACACATCACCTTAATCAAATATTCAAAGCCAACCACCGCATCTTCCAATATAATTTCTTATTACTGATTGTTCGTACAAACACGATGTTGTTCTGGCATAAGCCCACTTTAATCTAACAACAACAGCAAAATGCTCAATAGCAGGTAATTATTATTATTATTAATTGCTAAGCTACAACCCTAGTGGGAAAAGCAGTATGCTATAAGCCCAGGGGCTCCAACAGGGAAAATAGCCCAGTGAGGAAAGGAAACAAGGAAAAAAATATATATTTTAAGAATAATATTAAAATAGATATCTCCTTTATAAACTATAAAAACTTTAACAAAACCCAAGGAAGAGAAATTAGAGAGAATAGTGTACCCGAGTGTACCCTCAAGATAGTGGAAGACCATAGTACAGAGGCTATGACAGTACCCTAGACTAGAGAACAATGGTTTGATTTTGGAGTGTCCTTCTCCTAGAAGAGCTGCTTACCATAGAGTAGTAAAGTATTGGCAGCTGTATGATACTTTTTGTTTCGATAATTTACATAATTTCCATGTGAGTTTTATTCTGTTGATGGGTAGGGCTGTCAGTGTGCCTCAAGTGGTGAACTGTAGGCATCACTTAATAGCTCTTTGCAGCGTCCTTTCTACTCATAGCTACACTCGATGTGTTAACCTTCGCCTAAGCTTCCGTTTCCGCTTCCTTTATTCCATTTAACTATCCAGTCTTTTCTACATCTTACTACAACTGCTGCATTTCTCTCTGTTGCATATGGGTGCTGAATGGCCTCCCAAGCCCCCATGTTGGGCCTTTTTACCCGAATTCGAAATTCAAATGATTCTAGAATTAGATTTAGATTTCACAGTTTTTACGCTAAAGAAGTAAAAGAACGAAAACATCAATTATGATCAATAATTCGCACACTGGAATGTAGGTGTAAAAAGGTTACTTTGAGCATGATCCGATTATTATTATTATTATTATTATTATTATTATTATTATTATTATTATTACAAACAAAACTACAACCATAGTTGGAAAAGCACGATGCTGTAAGCTAAATGGATCCAACAGGGAAAAAAAGCCCAGTGAGGAAAGGAAGCAAGAAAATAAACTACTTGAGAAGTAATGAACAGTCAATATTATTATTATTATTATTATTATTATTGTTATTATTATTATTACAAACAAAACTACAACCTTAGTTGGAAAAGCACGATGCTGTAAGCTAAATGGATCCAACAGGGAAAAAAAGCCCAGTGAGGAAAGGAAGCAAGAAAATAAACTACTTGAGAAGTAATGAACAATCAAGATATTTTTAGAACAGCAACATTAAATTGGATCTTTCATATTGCCAAATGATACTTTAATTTAAAATGGCTAATTTAATATGAATTAAATTATAGACGAATTTGTCTGATCATGGAGGTCTGTGCATTTCATAATTAACATGCTCACATATAAAGTATGCACAACCGTACAACCATACTTGTGATGATCTTTGATTCTCGCTTATTTTTCAAACCGCGGCCGCGCACAGCAATCTCTCAAGCTATGTTGC
>NC_090754.1:64969796-64972296 GCF_036898095.1 Palaemon carinicauda
ACCACAACGACTTTTTCTTTTCCGCTTCTGAAAGTTCTTTTAATTCTCTTTTTGCTTTCTATTTTCTCTTATTCGTAGCATTTCTTTTATTGAAAGGCGTTTCGTTCTTATTTCGCTCCGGTTTGGGCGTGATCTGGACATTAGTATGCTAATCCCAACACTCTTTCTTGAAAGAAATAGAATTGTTGTCATATTTTAATTCGCTGGAATTATTCATATTCTTAAGAGATTAATTTACGTTTTTAGTATCATGCATCTTAGTAGTTATATTTGTGTTATGTTTAATGTATTTTCATTGACAGTTTGACCATGCACCATTGAATATATGCCTCTCTCTCTCTCTCTCTCTCTCTCCTCTCTCTCTCTCTCTCTCTCCCTCTCTCTCTCTCTCTCTCTCTCTCTCTCTGTATCGCATTTATAGACTGAGAAAGCTGTTGATTTTGTCAAAACTTCAGCAGTAATGTAAGCACTTCAAAGACGAGAAATGAATGCATCTCAATGTTAGAACTCTAGAAGATATTCATCATATAAATACATCTCTCTCTCTCTCTCTCTCTCTCCTCTCCTCTCCTCTCTCTCTCTCTCTCTCTCTCTCTCTCTCTCTCTCTCTCTCTCTAAGCAGGTTAACTTGGCTTTCGTATTTTTCATTTTCTTTACATTTGAATTTTGTTCGAAATTATATAATGTTTGTTTATATCTTACTCTTAGTTGTATGTAAAATTCTCTAAAATTCATTTCGCCTTCGTTTCATACTTCATAATCATTGTTCATAGAAAAATTATTATATGCATCAGGTTGTTTAATGGAATTTTCTAAGTTTTTTATAGATTTTTTGTATCTAGAAGTTTTTACAAAGCACGTTCGACTTTTATTATTTATTTAATCTTTTTTTATCATTGTATTATTGAATAGTAAGGGAGAAACATCTATTAGATTTTCGAAAATATTTCCAAATTTCAAATATTCAAAAAGTCTATATAATTCCTAATCTATTTATTTCTTATTGAGTTATGTCAAGAACAGAAGAAATCCTTTTTAATAGTTTTGCAACGTAACGTCAACATCAAAGAGACTGAGACGATGCTTGGAGGTCCTATACCTTTGTAACATAGTCGCTCTCTCTCTCTCTCTCTCTCTCTCTCTCTCTCTCTCTCTCTCTCTCTCTCTCTCTCTCTCTCTCTCTCTCTCTCTCTAGAACGGAAGGAGAAGAATAAATATGAATAATAATCTGTTTGGACTTAGTATCTTTTGTATTCTTTTTTCATTAGTTTTACATCTCATTTGAATAAATTTTCTATCATTTGATAACTGAATGATTATTGAATTTTCTTAAACTTGCAAAATGATAACTTAGGTTAATTATGCTGGATATTCATCCCTAAGAATGGTGGTCTTTAACCTTCTGAATTATGGATGAAAACCCACGTGCAGCCAAACTTCCACGATAATTGTCGTTCCGTACAACTTCACACAACGTAGTGTTGTGCTGGCCGATGTAGTAACGTCCCTGAGTGGTGAGCGCTAGACTGTGGTTAAAGTACCGATAAACTCGTTAGTTTCTTTGGTCGCTGCAACCTCACCATCCTGTTTGACCTAAGGAAGGGGGGGGGGGGGGAGTCTTTAGGTCTATCTGCTGAGTCATTAACAATCATTGCCTGCCCTCCTTGGTCCTAGCTTAGGTAGAGAGGGGGGCTTAGGCGCTGATCGTATGTATTCATGCTCAGTCTCTAAGGCATTGTCCTGCTTGCTACGACAATGTCACTACTTGGTAGGGCAATGTCACTGTCCCTTGCCTCTACCATTCATGAACGCCTTTAAACCTTTAAAACCCTTATAGGTCATTAGGAAGCTTGCATTCCCGGTTTAAGAAGGTTTTGTTTTTGTCTAGCGAAATAGTGGTTAGTTTAATTTAACAAAAATATTTACCATTTTACCATTTAGCAAATTACTTGAATTTTTTTTTCTTTTATATAAAATTATCATACATTACTGTTGCAAATCATGAAATTCGTATGTTTTGCAATTTCTTGAAGACATTCAGTTTCCTGAATTGTCTAGAAACATTTCAGAGGAATACCTTGTATTTCTCCCTTTTTAGTTTGCTTACAATAATTCACATTCAGAATTCTGCTCCACAAGTTAGTCTCTCGGTTTTCCACACTATTCTTTTATTTATCTGTCACCTCTCTCTCTCTCTCTCTCTCTCTCTCTCTCTCTCTCTCTCTCTCCTCTCTCTCTCTCTCTCTCTCTCTTTCAAAAAAACATCTTGGCAAACCTCTTAATAGTTTTGAAGACTGGAAAATCCCCCTCCTCTCTCTCTCTCTCTCTCTCTCTCTCTCTCTCTCTCTCTCTCTCTCTCTCTCTCTCTCTCTCTCTCTCTCTTACTTTTTGTGCAATATTATTTTTTGCAGTCGAAATAACGATCTCGGATCAAGTTATGTTCGTTGTTACCTTCAATCAAATAAGTTATTTTTATTGATGCTGGCGATGTTTCTGTTGG
>NC_090754.1:64984796-64987296 GCF_036898095.1 Palaemon carinicauda
TAGCCCTATATGTGACTCGATGCAACGCGACAGGCCTTGACTCCACTTGACTCAACTCTTCCAGTGTAAATTGTTTTTTTCATATATCCATATAGATTAATGTAAAACTGGGGTAGTGATTCATGATGTGTGTTGACTTGCCTTGATTTGATGCGACTTGACTATCTTGGTGTAAAAGCTGCCTTATTGTTATTTCTCTCATTATTCTTACTTATGTCCCAAAGCCTTAGTAAGGCTCCAAATTTCGGATGCAAAAGTTAATACTGGTAGGATCATCTGACTGAATACTTTTCTTTCAAGAGAAAGTGGCAATTTACGTTTTTTTTTTTTTTTTTTTTTTTTTTTTTTTTTTTTTTTTTTTTTTTTTTTTTTTTTTTTACTAAAGGCTCTGCACCCTATGCATATCCTTCATTTGATTTCGGTCTCATGTCCTGGGGAAACACCTGTTCTCTGTCCTAGGCACGTATATTCATTAGCAATCTCTAGTCTAGAGTCTAGAGGTTCGTCCATAACCCTAATTTGTTGCCTCTCTGGATTTTCATTTAAGATGTATGTACATGTAATTATATAATATGTTTGTGTTCAGTCTCATCGAGAGATCGAAATTTTGGCAATAGATGGTTGTTTGTGTGTGCATGTGTACGCCAGCAAGTTATAGGGATGTCACGTCGTTCTAAAGCCATTATCCCGTGTTAGTTTATTTTGGGATTCATTGCGAATCGTTGCTGCAAACTAAAGACCTCATGACATCAGCGCTTTACAGTCCTCCAATCTAGGCTATAATCACCGCAGATTCCTGGGGGAATAAGCCCAAACCTGATGACGTCATAGGCAATCATGTTGTCTCCTGTGATAAAAGCAGTCACAACAATCCCCTTGATTTTAAATTAGTATAGTTTGAAACTTGTAAGTGGATGTATTGTGACTGCTGGTAACTAGGGAAACAACATGCATGGATATGACGTCATCATGGTTGAGGCTTATTTCACCCTTCTTTGCAGCAACAATAGTCACTGTAGACATTTCCATCTGTCACTCGGCTTGGCAGTAACATCCATCTCTCAGGAATTTATGACATACATATACATAGTAACCTTGGTGCTCTGAAGGCTAAGCTCAATGAACACCCAACTGATATCAATATTAATAGGATAAATAATGAAAATAAAAAACAATCATGCTCAGGCAAAAATACAAATAAAACAATGTGTGTATTTACTTGACGAAGGGAGCAGTATACATTACTAGAACAGGTCACTTTGTAATGAAAGTTGACGTTGTTACTTGTGAGTTTCTCTAGCCATCATTTTCCAAAGAGGTGTATATTTCTGGTCTTCTCCCTGTTAGTGTGTATTTTCAATGTTCAATTACATTTCTTCTTCACTGGAGCATTGATCTCTAGTATGTGGTTGCATTTGTGGCCTTTCATTAGTGGTGACCGATCTACGCATTGTCTCAAAAAGAAGTTGAACTTAACTGAATGTCCAAAGTATACCTGACTTAATTTATGTTGTTTTGCTTTAAGGCCGCATGAAAACCCTTTGCCTCAAGATTGAGATATTTATTGTTCATTCCCGAGGTTTAGTAGACAACACACGATTCCAATCCCTCTCTTTTATCCGGTCTTGGAACCAGTATGTGGGGTGTGGATAAAAGCACATCCAAAATACCGGTACTATATTAATGCAAGTTATTTTTGTTCTTCATTGTTGCTGATTTAATTCTGCTTATTGATAAGAGACTTATTGTTTTAGTAATCATAAACCTAATCCTTATCCTACTGTAATCTTTATCCTTGAATTGGGTAAGGACTTGATTGAACCTCTTTGGGTTGGGATGGATTAGTATTTATTCCATTAGTTGTCTTCCTTTGTAGATTCTTTAAGAGGTAGGACAGCAAGACTGATTGAAGTCAGCAGGAATGGAGGCATAGTAGAAGGATGGAATGAAAGGAGCTGGAAGAATGGAGGCATATTAAAAGGATGGAATGAAAGTAGTGGGAAGAATGGAGGCATACCAGAAGGATGGAATGAAAGGAGTGGGAAGAATGGAGGCATACTGGAAGGATGGAATGAAAGGAGCGGGAAGAATGGAGGCATACTGGAAGGATGGAATGAAAGGAGCGGGAAGAATACAGGCATAGTAGAAAGATGGAATGAAAAGAGCGGATAGAATGGAGGCATACTAGAAGGATGGAATGAAAGGAGTGGAAAGAATGGAGGCATACTGGAAGGATGGAATGAAAGGAGCGGGAAGAATGGAGGCATACTGGAAGGATGGAATGAAAGGAGCGGGAAGAATGGAGGCATACTGGAAGGATGGAATGAAAGGAGCGGGAAGAATACAGGCATAGTAGAAAGATGGAATGAAAAGAGCGGATAGAATGGAGGCATACTAGAAGGATGGAATGAAAGGAGTGGAAAGAATGGAGGCATACTAGAAGGATGGAATGAAAGGAGCGGGAAGAATGGAGGCATATTAGAAGGATGGAATGAAAGTA
>NC_090754.1:64992296-65016913 GCF_036898095.1 Palaemon carinicauda
ATACCATGCTACTTGGAGCCAGTGAGACACAGTAGAGAGAGAGAGAGAGAGAGAGAGAGAGAGAGAGAGGTTAGCTTTTCCAGTTGTGCTTCACCATAGATTTTTTTTGCTGCAGTGTTAACAGTCAATTGGAATGTTAGTATCCGGTTTCATTCGACGGAGAACTTTCGGAAGAGAAACTAGAGAATTACATGTCGATATGTGCGAGAGAGAGAGAGAGAGAGAAAGAGAGAGAGAGAGAGAGATGTACGTACAGAAATGAATGGCAAAAGCTAGGTGCGTATGTGTATACAAATTCATTGTTTATCGAATATATACATCAATAGGCAGGTGGTGAAACAGATTATTATTATTATTATTATTATTATTATTATTATTATTATTATTATTATTATTATTATCATTATTATTTTTAGTCACAGTTAACAAAAACTGGTGGTTTATAATGTGAGGTTCTGGGTTGTATTCAGCTCCCTTAGGTGTTCATCACTTCCTCACTATATGTGCTATTTCAAGTAGCACGCTCTTCTGCACTTGTCCTGGGGCTATATCGGCTACATTCTCGAGATTCCCTTTAATGACTTACGTTCCTATTGTCCCTATGATTACTGGCACATCTTCTACCTGCCTATTCCATAGCCTTCTAAGTTCAATTCTCAGGTCCTGGTACTTTTCTATTTGTTTTCTCCCCTTATGGGTTGTGGTGGCCGATGTGGTAACATCCCTGACTGGTGAACGCCACACTTGGGTTCGAGCCCTGCTCAAACGCGGTAGTTTCTTTGGTCGCTGCAACTTTACCTACCTTGTGAGCTAAGAATTTGGGGGAGCCTTTAGGTCTGTCTGCTGAGTCATCAGCAGCCATTGCCTGGCCCTCTTTGGTCGAAGCTTGTGCGGAGAGGAGGCTTGGGGCTGATCATATGTATATATGGCAAGTCTCTAGGGCATTGCCCTGCTCGATAGGGCAATGTCACTGCCCCTTGCCCCTGCCATCCATGAGCTGCCTTTAAACCTTATCTTCTACTCTTGAGTCTCATGGAACTGCGACTTCTGTGAGTGGTACTTTTTTATGTTGTCAACCAAAGTGTTGCTAGTCGATGTTCTTTCATCACCTGTCCGTCCTTGTACTGTAGTCCAAGAGTAGTTTCAGATCATTTTCTACCGCAGTTTCTGGTTGATGTTCGTACCATTTGTTGCTAATTTGTATTTCATATTTTCTAGACTCCAGTGGAAAGCATTAGCCACTGCATCATGTGGTTTCTCATATCGATTCAAGGCAAGTGCAGGGTCGGGGGAGGGGGAGAGCAGCTGATATTTTCGGCGGCGGGGTCAATAACTTACATAGCAATAAATATATTCAAATGAAATTTTAAGGGATTATATATATATACATACATTATATATATATATATATATATATATCATCATTATCACCATCATCATAATCGTCATCATCTCCTACGCGTAATGGCGCAAAGGGCCTCTTTTAGAATTCGCCAGTCGTCTCTATCTTGAGCTTTTAATTCAATACTTGTGCATTTATTATATACTTCGGACTTCATAGTCCTCAGGTCTTCCAACTCTTCTAGTACCCTGTGGAGGCCATCTGAAAGTTTTGTGAACTAATCTCTCTTGGGGAGTGCGAAGAGCATGCCTAAACTCTCCATCTACCCTTCATCATGATCTCGAGTAATCTCTCATATACTTTCATTTCTAATCCTGCTATTAAGCTCCTTATATCCTTCTAAGGGCCTTGTTCTCAAATCTACTACAGTAAATCTACTGGAGATTGTTTCATTGTCATACCATGGCTCGATGTCCATAGAGTAACACCGATTTCACTAAACTGATAAATAGTCTGATTTTTATATGTAATTTAAGGCAATTTGATTTCCAAATTTTACTTAACTTATACACACATACACACGCGTACACACACACACACACACGCATATATATAATATATATATGTGTTTTGTCTTTATATATATATATGTATATATATATATATATATATATATAAGCTTTGTTTTTGCCAATTTCCATGTTCATACCTGCTATAGGTATTCCCTGGATGTCACTTTTGTTCGTAGGTGACGATTTTTACCTAAAAAATCGGTGAGGAGATGCAAACTAGTTTTAGAGTTTTACAGATATCATAATGATTTTCACAGGGTTTGGTGGATGTTATTTGAACTACATTCATACCAATTTTCGTATTGATACTTACCATAGAAAGGTCACAGTAGCCATTTTTCGATATCCGTGGAGGCCGATTTTCGGCTGCACCATAAATTACTCGTAGAATACTCCACATATCTAAGTGAAATTTTCAGGGATGTATGAGATGGATATTTACTTTGTCCAGACCAATTTCCATGTCGATATCTGTCATAGAAAAGCCACAGTAAACGTTTATTTCGATATGCGTTGAAGAGTTATTTTTGGCGGTGGAGTAAATTGTTCCTAGAATAATTCACATATCTAAATGAAAATTTCATGGATTGATGGGAAGCAGTTATTCTGTTCCTCTCAAATTCCATGGTATTATCAACAATTGAAAAGACACAGCGATCATGTAGCCTTCTTAGATATGCTGTTAAATGTTGCAACATTTGCAACCAACTGCGTGATAGTGAGCGACATCAATGAGGGACAATACCGATCTCATAAACAATTTCCGTCCCGAGATGCAGCTATTTGTTACTATTATTATTATTATTATTATTATTATTAGTCAAGCAGGATATCCTGTTTTATAGCCAAAGAAAGAGAAATATCGAAAATCTGATAAATAGTATCACTTGATGGTTACAGCTTGGAGGCTCTCCTGTTATCGTCTCTCTCCTTTCCTTCCCATCCTCTGCGGTGACCCACAACAAACTAGGCAACCAGTAGGCCTAATTCACTACCCAGGTGAAAAGAGCCAAACTGGGTTATAAAAGAAGTCTTTACTGTTCCTCTTCCTACCCGAAATATAATACGCACGAGAGAGAGAGAGAGAGAGAGAGAGAGAGAGAATATATATATATATATATATATACACATGTATATATATATATATACTGTATATATATATACTATACATACATACATCTAAATATATATATATATATATATATATATAAATTTACTTTAGCTAACGCTCAGCTCTCTCATCCCTTAGGTAGGGGAGAGAGAGAGAGAGAGAGAGAGAGAGAGAGAACAGGTGATGTATGGATCATGTTTCAAGAACATTAAGGGTCACATGGCACCTTGCCTAACAAGGTACGGAAGACGGATTGCGGGAGCATATAGTGTTAGGTACGCCGTGCATTGCTGTGTTTCAAAGTTCAGGGTTTTCTTTTCTTTCCTTTTTCGCTCCTGGTATTTTTGAAAGTGGGGTTAGTTCCTAATATATTTTAAGGCGAGAGAGTGATTCAAAATCATGCTCTTCACTGGCATGTTTATGTAACTTTTCAAACCGGAATTGCACTCGCACAATATATCATCATCATCATCATTTACTTTGCTCTCGTATCCATGTTGCCCTTGATTCTGTCTCTTAAGTGTTATTCCTATTATTATTCTTTTCATATCTCTTTGAGTTGCAACTAGTTTGTGTTTTAAGGCTTTAGTACGGCTTCATGTATCTTGTGTATAAGTTTATTACAGGTAAGACCATCTGATTAAATTGTTTTCTTTTTAGAGCAAATGGTATTTTACGTTTCATAAACTCATTTTATTTACCAATAGCTCTCCATCCCAGGCTTATTCTTTTAATTTTTGGTCTCATGTCCTGGGGAAACACTTACTGTCTGTCCTAAGCACATATGTTCATTAACATTTTATAGAGGTTCGTCTATAACCATTATTTGTTGTCTCTGCATTTTCATTGAATATTATCTTAGTTTTACTCATATTCATTTTCACGCCTACATTTCTTCTTTAGTTATTTAAATATACTATCATCTCTTGCAATTCTCTCTTGATTCACTTAACACAACTATGCCATCTGCAAATGTTAAGTTATTAAAGTATTCCTCATCAATATTAATTCCTATATTAATTCAATATATTTAATAGAATAAATAAGACAATCAACAGATAAAGGTCACAGAAATTAGATAAATAAATTGCCGCCTCGATCTTTCCGTCAAAGACAGCCATAACCATGACCGACCTAGGTTTAGAGGCTATGACCCAAACCCAAAATGTAAGAATACCTGTGATTAGTCTGCACCAGCTGATGACACCATTACCTTTTTTTATCATTTTGATAAACTTTAGCTAAATATATTTGATTGTTACTCATTAGACCTGCTTTTTAGGGTTGTGGTGGCCTATTGGAATCGTCCCTGCCTAGCGTTCTGCTGGACGGGAGATCGAGTTCCGCTCAAACTTGTTATTGTCTTGTAGCATCTGCAAGCTCACCTTCGGGAGGAGCCTATAGGTCTACGTGGTGAGTCATCCATTGCCATTGCCTGGCCCTCCCCTGGTCCTAGATTGGGTGGAAAGGGGTGGGGGCTTGAGCGCTGGTCATATGTATATGTGGTCAGTCTCTAGGGCATTGTTACTATCCCTTGCCTTTGATCTTCATGAGCAACAAAATGAAAAATAATGTACGCATGCATGTAGTGCCCCTTAAGAGAACCTCCCTATTTGCCATCTGTTTTTGTTTAGGTACTGATTTTATTCTTTGTTCCTTTGCTACTTGGTGAGATAACGAGCCATAGCTCGTTATCTCACCAAGTAGCCTTGTAACACCCGGCAGTCCACCTGTTCCTCATTTGCGTGTTTCTTGCGTTCCCTTTTTTTTTCTTTTAACGTCTTTATTGCAACATTTTTTTCTGTTTAAGTTTTTCTTGCATCCTTTGTTTTCATTTTTTTTTTCTACTTGTGACTTGGGATAAATAAGGTACCCTTGCAGCCATCAAATTAATCATTTTATTTGAATTTGAAAATGACATAAATACTACTCTTATTCATAAAGTGTAATTATTACTAATGGAATTTCAACGCACCATTCAATCATAGAAAAACCTAGTTTTAAGACTAACCGTAAACGACTGTCATTTCATTCATACATTGTAAAGTCTATGCATGTTTGTTCATCGTCAATTGTAGAAGAAACCTCGCTTTAAAACTATTGTGAAACTATTTATTCTCTCCTTTGTATATAGTAAGAGTTCTATTCAGTGCTATGCAGCGGTTCAGAGGAAACCTGAATAGAGAGCATCTCAACAACTGGTTAAAGAAAGGGAATAAAAGGATTCCTGCAAATGATAGCTTTTCCTTCGGAAGGGGTTTGAGGATAGGGTGTGTTGGTGAAGAAATCTTGCTAGTATGAGAGAGAGAGAGAGAGAGAGAGAGAGAGAGAGAGGGGCTGGTATGCATGTGAGGGGTTTGATTTTAAACCCAGTCATATTTATCTACACGCACACACCGATATATATATATATATATATAGGCCTATACATATATATAGCCATATATATATATATATATATAGGCCTATACATATATATAGCCATATATATATATATATATACGCCTATACATATATATATATATATATATACACACTGTATATTGAAAACAGTTGAGCTAGGAAAAGGTATCTATTTCTGATAATCATTGAGAATTTCTAGATTACCAATCATGCATTGAACGAGGAATAGAGAACATTATAAAATGAAAAGAGAGAAAAGGAGAATTTGAACAAAGTGGATTGTAGTAGAAGAATAGGACCTCAGTTGACACGTCTTACGTGCTGAGCTGCCCGCGGTGGAAGTGGGTCATGGGTTGTGGCCTAGATAGATGGGGGAGGGGAGGGGGTTAGGCTGGGGGTTCCTGATTGTAGTGCACACATAATAATTTAGATTTCAAGGACAGACAGTGTGAACACGAAAGTCTGGACTTCTTTTGTAAACGATTAGTCGTGGATCTCAGTATGTAGAAAAAAGTGAACTAAATATATCCGTATGCATCATAAAAAAAAATGTATCTTATTGTTTGACAAGAACTGATCATTTCATGTATGTAATTTCATTAGTCGATATTTAGGTTTCGATACAAAATTGGTAGAACATTTGCAAGCTGATAGAAATAAGTAGGGATACAATAGGATTGAGTGAAATTATAATAACTGGGGAATCTTATACAGTGTTAATAATAAAGATTTCAATAATTTTATCGATAAAAGTTTTAATAATTTTATCGAGAATAATAATTTTAATAATTTCAATAATTATAACAATAATTTTAATAGTTATAATGTTAAAATTTTGGGTAATATTGAAATTATTAAAATTAATATTATTAGAATGATTAAATTTACTAAAATTATTAGAATTATGATTATGATTAAAATTATTCAAAATATTAGATTACTAAAGTTACTAAAATTGTTGGTATGAAAAAATGTCTGGAAACGATATTACGAATTGGTAACTCTTGAATGTTGCCAGATTCAAAAGTATTTCAACTTGCAACTTTGCCCCCAGAAATAAAAAACAGAATTAATGTATCGGGAAATGTTAGCGTCTGCTGCTAAGTCCTTTCTTTTTGTCTCTTTCGTGTTTCAGCATCATCGTCCATCGCTGGGATATTGCATGCAACACGCCATATTTTCAGGTCATTGATACCCTGTGCGCTTCATGCATGTAGTTTAATTTTGTTTTGTTTTATTATTATTGCCGTTCATCTTTTATATATCTTTTTATATAATGAAGAGCAGGTGTATGCATATATATGTGTATATATATATATATATATATATGTGTGTGTGTGTGTGTGTGTTTATGTGTATATATATATATATATATATGTGTGTGTGTGTATATATATATATATATATATATTTCCGGTCACGCCGCTCACCGTAATTACCAGACGTACAACAACTTGGTGTATCCTTGCCCTTTGGGATGGGGTGAGATGGAGGATTCATACCCAAGGGCTTGTAGTTAGGAATGGGTTGGTGGGATTAGTTGAATCTGTGGCTTGTGTGCATGGCATACATGTCAGTTTTGACGGGTTGTGTACACTAATATATATATATATATATATATATATATCACAAGCACACGTGATTACAATCAATGTAAATATCACCCACGAAAGGCATTTGATACCGAATTCTATCTTGGGAATATATTATCCACTTGGAATTCATTTTATGGTAACAGCTTCTGGCCGGGTGGAGATTCGAACCCCAACCTGTGGGCCGGAAACCATGCCAGCACGACTCTACCGACTGAGCTATCAAGATATATATATATATATATATATATATATATATATATATATATATATATGTATGTGTGTGTGTGCGTGCGCGTGTGTAAATACTTTATATGAATAAGTTGTGTGTGTGTGTGTGTGTGTAAATTGTTTATATGAATATGCATTAAGTTGAAATCCTGCTGATTATAATGGAGAAAGGAAATGCTGATCCAGATTATAAGTGATAGTAGATTTATAATATAAAGTTATCCGTGGAATTATTTTGTTGAATTAAGGAAGACGGTGGGAGGATAAAGAATTCAAAGGCAGCTACATTGATGGGATTGGATATGAGATGACGCATGATGATATCGATATGCACTGTATAAGGAGAAAATTTATTTAGGAATGCAGAGGCATAACGTTACCTCAGGTAAGAACAGGGTTATTATTATTATTATTATTATTATTATTATTATTATTATTACTTGTTAAGCTACAACCCTAGTTGGAAAAATTGAGGAAAGAAAACAAGAAATAGAAATTAAGAACAATAACATTAAAATAAGTATTTCATATATAAAGTATGAAAACTTTAAAAAACAAGGGGAAGAGAAATAAGATAGAATATTGTACCCGAGTGTACCCTCAAGCAAGAGAACACTAACCTAAGACAGTGGAAGGCCATGATATAGATGCTATGGCATTATCCAAGACTAGAGAACAATGGTTTGATTTTGGAGTGTCCTAAAACGCGGCTTACCATAGCTAAGGAGTCTCTTCTACCCTTACCAAGAGGAAAGTAGCCAATGAACAATTGCATTCGAGTAGTTAATCCTTTGAGCGAGGAAAAATTGTTTGGTAATCTCAGTGTTGTTAAGTGTATAAGGGCAGAGGAGAATATGTAAAGAATAGAGTTATGAATAATGAAGTGATGCACTGAATAATTGGGAGATGAAAAGGAGTCTGGCTATAGACAAGGTGGAGGATATTTTTCCATTGTTTGCCGTGAAGCAGATTTGTGAAATGCTATCTTGCATAAAACTCGCATAACTTACAGGGTCTTTAGGGTTTTAGGTGCTATTTTTTCTCTTAATTATAATAGAGGACATTACTTAAGCGAAGGAAATCCACTAGGATAGTGTTGCATGTAATATATTTCTAACGGGGATGTAAAGTAAGAACATAATTAAATCCATTTGAAATCGAATGATGAAAGAATGAAAATTGCTTATAGATTTAAATATTTAGGAGGAAATGTAAAAGATAATGGCAGGAAGAGAAAAGATTAATAACAGAATAGTTGAACTAAAGATGGCAGCGCTGTTGATACAGTTCTCTTATTTGAGGTTACACTCGGGCACACAATACTATCTTATTTCTCTTCTTCTTGTTGTTGTTTTTTAAGCTTTATAGTTCATATATGACAGATTTTTTTAATGTTGGTACTGTCCTTAAATTATGTTATTTTAATTGTTCATTACTTCTCTAGTAGCTTATTTATATCCATGTTTTCTTTCTTCACTGGGCTATTTTCCCTGCTGGAGCCCTTGGGCTTATAGCATCCTGCCTTTCCAACTAGGGCTGTAGCCCAGATAATAATAATAATCAAGAGGAAGAGAAATAAAATAGAACAGCCTGCCCGAGTTTAATCTCAAGTAAAGGAACTCTAATTCAAGAGTGGAAGGATAATTTTTATTCAGTGAAAAGAAAAATAGAAAGGAAGGACTAGATTATAAACCTGATGTGGAGAAAAGGACAAAACAGTATAAAATGAATATAAGCTCAGATCGCTAGATTATTAGAGGCGCCGTTACAAAGGCTATGCCTCATAACTCATAACAACCTAAAGCGGATTAGGTTTGGCTGTCATGAGAACGCGAGAAAGATTGCAAGCTAGAGTTGAGTACTAGGTTGGGTTAGGATTGGGGTTCGGTACGCTGCTATAAAAATCCTCTGTTTAAGTTTTGGAGGCAACTTGCGATAAGGTTTCTTTTTCGTCTCCTTCTTCTTGTCAGGTTCGGTATCGGCGGCAGCCATATTGAAAGAAGAAAGAAATAAGTAAAAAAAAAAAAAAATAGTTTGCAATGGTCAGATGAGTCCAATTATTTTAATACTCTTACAGTCAACGTTAGCGCTTTTATACATGGCGCATTTTATTCCTGTGATCCTAGTGATGTTCGTCGGTAGAAGACTACTGGTCTAAAAAATGTAGCATATGAATGGAACAAATTAAGATCTTACATATATATATATATATATATGTGTGTGTGTGTGTGTGTGTATATATATATATATATATATGTGTGTGTGTATATATATATATATATATACTGTTCGTGTATGTAGATTTATCATACGCAATTGCGGTGTTCCGCAATCATTCGTATATTGAGGTTGTTAACTTCATTCCTTGTCCAATGGATGTTCTAGATCTTGCTTGAATTCATCATGTCCTATCTCTTCTTGTCGGTCACCTAGCCGAGTACTGACCAGACTCAACATTGTTTAATTTGCGCAGATCTGACAGATGTTGGTGAAACGAACGTGTAATTTAAGTTAAACGTGTGATCTCTCAGCATCGTTATTGTACATAAGAATAAAAATGGATTTTGCACCTGAGCGAACATCTATGGTGGACATATTCACTTACGGTAGTTTCGGTGGTCATATCATTACCAGATGTCAAAATCAGCGCAAGTGTTTCTATTCATTTACAGTACACGTGTGTGTCTGAGAGAGAGAGAGAGAGAGAGAGAGAGAGAGAGAGAGAGAATGCGTTCGTTTCACTACGAAGGATGTATGAATACGCTCAGTTGGAATATCCTGGGTGAATCCTGGGAAATTTTCACGCAAGCAGAAGTTTTATTCATCTATTCTCTAATTATAATAATTATTTTATTTATTTTAATTGTGGTTCACCAAGTCTGTTTCAAGTCAATACCACTTCTAATCATACTTTAGCACACGACTCTATATCACGCATCGGTTCTAGCCCTTCTTGGATTGAAAGCCTCCTATGTAACTTGCAGTTTATATTTAGCGAAATAAACAGGCTTATAATAAATTCCATTAATCAGTGATTATATCTAACTGCTATGGGTTTCACAGAAAGTGCAGACACGTGCTTTTGGGCAGTAACTCTATAATAATGACACTTGTAACCGTACCCAGAGGCAAATCTCCCTTCTTCTTCCATCTCTCTCTCTCTCTCTCTCTCTCTCTCTCTCTCTCTCTCTCACAGTTGCTTCACTTTAAACTTTTTATGTATATCATTATATCTGGTGTATCTATTTAATAATTTACATTGGTGTATATATTTAATGATCAACTTGGTTTGTTACCAGGTAACTGATAGATGTATGCATTGATCTTCTCTCTCTCTCTCTCTCTCTCTCTCTCTCTCTCTCTCTCGCTTTACTTTAAACTTTCTATGTATATTATTATATCTGGTGTATCTATTTGATAATTTACATTGGTGTATATATTTAATGACCAACTTGGCTTGTTACCAGGTAACTGATAGATTTATGCATTGATCCTCTCTCTCTCTCTCTCTCTCTCTCTCTCTCTCTCTCTCTCAGTTGCTTCACTTTAAACTTTTTATGTATATCATTATATCTGGTGTATCTATTTAATAATTTACATTGGTGTATATATTTAATGATCAACTTGGTTTGTTACCAGGTAACTGATAGATGTATGCATTGATCTCTCTCTCTCTCTCTCTCTCTCTCTCTCTCTCTCTCTCTGTTGTACTGTAAATGGTTAATCGAGTGTGGCAATTTTTATGCTTGTGTTTAGTTAACATCTTCGCAATGATCATCATTTGGACTCGGGGCTTCAGCCATATACTTGTTTTACGAAGGTAAAGAAGAAATACTCACCTTGGAACTTGAATATTGCCATAGTTACAAAAAAGAGTTTGGCACACAACTTTCCACTTTATTAGCAAAGAGAAAGCCGCCAGTCGCCTTCAGATTGGTTTTAATGGGTAACTGGCTATTCTGTGGTTACTGTAGGCCTTACTAATAGAAATTAGTCTATTTAGAGTACCACTTACCGCCCACACACACACACACACACACAAACACAGAGAGAGAGAGAGAGAGAGAGAGAGAGAGAGAGATTACCGGATCAATGCATAAGTCAATCGGTCAAATACTGAATCATTATATATATACAGTAATAAAAAGCATTAGCTGGGGGAAAAACACACAAAACAAATTTAAAGTGAAACCACTTTTTGGGAGAGGAGAGAGAGAGAGAGAGAGAGAGAGAGAGAGAGAGATGGGAGGAGGGGGTGGGGTGGAGGTTGAAGGAGAGGATCAGCGGAGTTCAACTTTTATTTCCATCCATTTTGGGGTTATCGAGATTTGCCTCTTGTTACAGGTGCAATTCTCTTTATTCTTTACAATTAGTAATTCATAATACTCTTATAAATTACCACTTTGGGTGCAATGCACTATAGCAAAATCTCATACTGCTATAAGTGTTGGTTACAGAGTTATTGCCAAAAAAACGTGCTTGCACTCTATGAAACCCACACACACACACACACATATATATATATATATATATATGTAGTACTTGAATGGTTGGTGAGATTGTTTAATATGTGTTTTATGTTGTCAATGGTACCAATAGATTGGGTTTGTGCATTTATTGTACCGCTATAAAAGGGTAAGGGAGATGTGCATGAGTGTTGTAATTCAAGGGGTACTAGTTTGTTGAGTGTGGTTGAAAAAGTGTATGGTAGAGTACTGATTAATAGGATTAAGCATAAAACAAAGAATACAATCTTAGAAGGACAGGGTGGTTTTAGAAGAGGTAGGGGATGTATGAATCAGATTTTTACAGTTTGGCAGATATGCAAGAAATATTTAGCAAGAGGTAAGGAGGTGTATGTTGCATTTATGGATCTGGAGAAAGCATATGATAGAGTTGTGAATTAAGTGATGTGGAATGTGAGGAGGTTATATGGAATTGGTGGAAGGTTGTTGCAAGCATTGAAAAGTTTCTACTAAGATAGTAAACCGTGTGTTAGGATAGGAAATGAAGTGAGCGATTGGTTTTCAGTGAGAGTGAGGCGGAGACAGGGATGTGTAGTGTCGCCATGGTTGTTTAACTTGTATGTTGATGGAGTGGCGAGAGAGGTGCTCGAGTGGATGGACGGGGATTAAAACTTATTGACGAGAATGATCATGAATGGGATGTAAATCGGTTGTTGTTTGCTGATGATTCTGTACTGGTTGCAGACTCGGAAGAGAAGCTTAGTAGATTAATGACAGAATTTGGAAGTGTATGTAAGAGAAGGAAGTTGAGAGTTAATGTGGGTAAGAATAAGGTTATTAGATGTACGAGAAGGTAAGGTGGTGTGATATTGAATGTCATGTTGAATGGAGAGTTACTTGAGGAAGTAGATCAGTTTAAGTACTTGGGGTCCGTTGTTGCAGCAAATGGTGGAGTGGAAGCAGATGTACGTCAGAGAGTGAATGAAGGATGCAAAGTGTTGGGGGCAGTGAAGGGAGTGGTAAAGAATAGAGGGTTAGGCATGAATGTAAAGAGTTCTTTATGAGAAAGTGATTGTACCAACTGTGATGTATGGATCGGAGTTGTGAGGAATGAAAGTGAGGGAGAGACAGAAATTGAATGTGTTTGGTATGAAGTGTCTAAGGAGTATGGCTGGTGTATCTCGAGTAGATAGGGTTAGGAACGAAGTAGTGAGAGTGAGAACGGGTGTAAGAAATGATTTAGCAGCTAAAGTGGATATGAATGTGTTGAGTTGGTTTGGCCATGTTGAGAGAATGGAAAATGGCTGTCTGCTAAAGAAGGTGATGAATGTAAGAGTTGATGGGAGAAGTACAAGAGGAAGGTCAAGGTTTGGGTGGATGGATGGAGTGAAGAAAGCTCTGGGTGATGGGAGGATAGATGTGAGAGAGGCAAGAGAGCGTGCTAGAAATAGGAATGAATGGTGAGCGATTGTGGCGCAGTTCCAGTAAGCCCTGCTTCTTCCTCCGGTCGCCATGGATGACCGCGGAGGTAGCAGTAGTAGGGGATTCTGCGTTATGAAGCTTCATCTGTGGTGGATAACGGGGGAGGGTGGGCTGTGGTACCCTAGCAGTACCAGCCGAACTCGGTCGAGTCCCTCGCCAGGCTGGGAGGAGCGTAGAGAGGAAAGGTTCCCTTTTTTTCATTTGCTTGATATTGGCTACCCCCAAAAATTTGGGTAAGTGCCTTGGTATATTGATAGAATAGATATATATATATATATATATATGTGTGTGTGTGTGTGTGTGTGTGTGTGTGTGTTAAAATATCAACCACTTTGGCATTTAAAACCGAATTCTACCTTGAGAACGTATATCCACTGGAATTCATATATGATAATAGCTTCTGCCTGGACAGAGATTGGAACCCATAAGCTATTATCATAAATGAATTCCATTTGGTATATATTCCCAAGGTAGAATTTGGTTTTAAATGCCATTGTGGTAGATATTTACATTGGTTAAAATCACGAGGGTTAGTGATATATATATATATATATATATATTTATATATATATTTATATATATATATATATATGTATATAAATTTCTATATGTGTATATATATATATATATATGTGTATGTATATATATATATATATATATATAAAACAAACACTTGCTCTTTATTATTTAGGGGAATATTATTGTTAAATCTGGAGGAATACTATCATTTTGATATACATATTTACTACTTAGTATATCCTCCCCAAATATAGATTAATGGTAGCATTATCCAATGTTTTAACAACGTGCCTTCTTGTAGAAAAGGTGTCTCCAGAAGCCGTTAAATTAAGGCCTTTGTGGATGAAATTTCTAGCATTCCGGTACCAACCCACCACTAAAGTCGACTAATCACCAGGTTTATAATTCATTTCTTAGAACAACAGAGGCACAAGGTGCTCTGATTGTAGGATACTCACACAAGCACCCAAATTGCCCAGAGCTTTCGCTCCGGACGGGGCTCTGATACCAGCGGTCATAACCCCCAATGCCCCAAATTGTAGGATGCGTCTCCTCTCCTTTTTTAGAGCCTGGGTCCTCTCGATTTAAAGACAGAAAGTAGGAAATAACGCCGTGTTTGATCCTCAATACTGTTAGTACAGTAGTATTACTAGTTCAAGCTTTCCGTGATTCATTTGGAAAGTATACGAATATAACTTAACACTTTAATCTGTCTTGACATGTTATAAAAACTTAAGTTGGAACACTTAAGTATATAACGATGATGCTCACCCTATGACAATTCTAACCAAAACCTAACTTTAAATTTAGGAATAAAACGTCAGGAGAGATTTAACGAAGAGACGAAAACATTCAAAATACCTACTGATTATAAAGAAAAAAAAAATAGTTTTTGTCGTTGTCATATGATGAAATCCAGTAGAACGGAAAATTATTTTATTGTCACAATCATGAAGGAAGAAAAGAATTATTTAAAGTCAGATAGAATTTTGACCCCAAGCCGGAAGGAAGGGAAAGATCAGGCTAGCTTAATTGGGTAAAAGGAAAGAGGAATGGACGGATCAGGGAGAATCGTTTTTTGTCCAAATTTCGAAGACGACTTTGGGAAATTGGATTCACTGGGAGAGGCTATATTATGATTCTTAATCGAGATAACAGTTGTTTAGATAAGATCATATCTCTCTCTCTCTCTCTCTCTCTCTCTCTCTCTCTCTCTCTGAGAAGAACTGGGTAAACGTCTGTATTTCTTCCTTCATATATATCTATCCTGAGAAAATTGCAATTTGTTTCCCTTCTTGAGAAATCTCTCTCTCTCTCTCTCTCTCTCTCTCGCTATATATATATATATATATATACACATATATATATATATATATATGTATATATATATATATATATATATTTATATGTATATATATATATATATATATATAAACATTCAAACCAAATTCCTCTGCCCAAGAGCAAATGAAGTCTCCCCGGAGGGATTATAAAGTCTTTGAGGCATCCAAAATCCTTGTAATTCCTTGTAACTCTCTCACACCGTAGTGAGGCAAGTATTGAGTTCACCCTGTATGTGTAATGATTAGAATAGTAATATTACATGTTTAAAACAAATGACGTAATATGTCATGTTGGTTGGAAGAGCTGGCCGTGAGATTTGCTATGGTCAACTCAAATTGTGTACAGGATGTAAGATGCTGAGTTGTCATTCTTTCTTAGTGTCAACACATTAACTCTTCGTGTGAAAGTTTGTGACGTCACCGGATGCAGGTGTCTTCCGATTCCGTCACTTATCCAAATTAAAGCAAGTGTACGATTTTTGGGATATCAGTAATTTGTTCAGTTCTTGTCTAAACTTCACCAGAATTGGTCATGTGGACCAACACAGCTTCCTCCAGTGATGGAGATGTTTAACTCAGTTGTTTATATACAATAAAACTTAAAAAACCACCAAGATGTGTTCAATAAACCATCTAAATACATCTGAAAACAACTCATACTCAAATGTGTGCTTAAGACAGTAGCACACCAATAAATGGTGGCAGCGCTTAAACTCAAAGACAGCGGTTATACTCTAAGAATTAGAGAAATATCTTCAAGACTTCAAAAATAAATAGCTGTAAAACCAGAGATATATCTTCAAGACTTCAACATAAAAGCTGTAATACCTGATAAAGATCTTCAAGAACTCAGAACTATCTACAAATATCTACAATTTTGACTGAGTCCAACGAAAATGCTAACACCAACATATGTTAGTATACAAATAGAATCTTCAATCAACATCCTAGGAAACCCAAGGACTGGCATTCAACTATTGCAAAACATATCCAGGAAGACCTACATTCTACAAGAAACTAGAACGAGACATCGCTAACAAAACATCAAGAGAGAGAGAGAGAGAGACGACTCGACTACATATAAAGCTAAGTACAAAGATTTTGTATTCATTTCAGTTTGTGCAGTGAAGTGTAGTTGTCACAAGTCGTTAGTCAAATATTACTGGGGTGAGTGAATTCCTAAACTTTGTTATAAGAAACTCCGAATTCTCATTTAGAATTTTTCTTTCTTTGTGCTAATTCCTTTTTCTTTCATAAACTCTTGGGGGGAAATGTATTGGGATTAGTAACATTGTTGGGGGAATTTTATTATACATATGCGTTTACGCAGTGGGCGTCTGTACTCATATAGATATTTTGATAGGATTGAAAGGGGTCAAAGAGATAGAAAAAAAAAGAATACAGCAGTCATGGCTCCTCCTGTCAGCCCTACCCCTGGACCTAGTGGTGTAGGCCAGGCTAATCCTCCTCCAATTGTGACGCTTGTAAATGCCAGGTCAGCAATCCTTCCTTTTCAAGGCCGTGTCAACGGGTTCTTGCCACAAAATGTGGAGTCATGGATTTCATCCGTTGATGCCCATTTAAATGCCAAACAAATCGTAGATCCTTTTGTACAATTACAAGAAGCTAAAAGTTTTATAGATTTTTCTAAGGGGGATGCGAGTGCGTATTTAAGAGGTGTTTCATTTCAGGAAGCAGTTACTTGGGATGATTTCAAAGTTAGGTTACGCGCGATCTATGGGGGTGAGGAAGCTTTGGATGTGGTGTTAACGTTACGAAATACACTTAATCAAGCCACTATGAATCGGCTTAATGTTGTTGAGAGAGCAGCTCTCATAGCTGATAGGCTTAACGAATATCAGGACATTTTAGGTAATTCCACTTGGGTTACTAACGATAATATCTCCGTGAAAGATTTTTTACGATTAATGTATTTAACTTGCATGACACTTATGTTGCCTGAAGCTTTAGTGCGGTGCTTTGATAAGAAGTTAATGCCTGCAAGTACGGAATTGGATGTCTATAAACAGATAAAGAAGCACATGTCCAAGTGTCCAGATCTCGATCCCGTGTTAACTCAAGTTTTTGCTAAGAATGAAACAAAACCACAAACAGTGAACGTAATTAATAATCCAGTAGCGGGAGTGACGTGTTACAACTGCAAACGTCAAGGTCACATAAGCGCAGACTGTAGAACGAAATTTTGTTCAGTTCACAACACAGGATCACATTCTTATAGTCAATGTTACGCGCGTAAGACACAACAATATCCTAGAAATACACAGTCAATTCCACAGGCAGTTCCATATGGAAATAAAAAGAAAAATCCTCATTTTAACAATAAGAAGAAACAACAAAATGTCAATGCAGTTCAGAGTCCGAAACAAACAAACACTTCTTCAAATATCGCTGAGCCTGGGCCGTCAAACCAGACCTCGCAAAGTCAGCCTAATTTTCAGAATGTGCAGAACAAAGCAAATACCACATAGTTAACTCTAGAGGGGAAGAGAGTGATGTTGGGTCAAGGTCATTTATGTCAACATCAATAGTATTGAATAATCAATTTAATGTTTTATCAGATAAATGTGAGACAATAGATTTTCCTATGAAACACACGGCCGAATTAAGTAAAACAGTGCATGCTCCCGTAGATTTGCAACGAATTCATACAATAATAAGCCAAAATGAGTTACGGCCAACCTTATATGCTGTAAATTTAGAACACAAATCCTTTACGTTATTTTTTGACTCTGGTAGTCCACGTAATATTATGGATTTGAAGACGCATCATTTGTTGTTTTCGAACTTTCCGATTGAAAAATCAGGAATCAGACTTTCAGGTATAGGAAATAATGAATTAAACGTCATAGGCATAACTCATATTCAGTTCAGAGTCGGTAATCGCACGTTTGCCGATACATTTGTTGTTGTGAAAAACATTAATATGTATCCAGCTGTAATTATAGGATACCCATCTATGGGAAATCAAAACATTATCTTAGCTCCTGCAAAGCACGGCGTGTATATCAAAGGGAAATTCTATAAGTCTTCTAATACTTTAAAGTCTGTTTTGGATAATAAGGAGACGACAAATGTAACCGTAACGTACGTTGAAGAACCAATAACTTGTCTCACTAATAAAGAAATAATACACGCGACCCAGCAGAATTCTCGTTCACCCGTAATATCATCTTGCACGCAATATATCGAACCAAACATACCTTCGAATTTAATAGTGCAAATAAAGAAAACACTACCGGGATCTGAAATATTAATCCTTTCCGATACTTTGAAAACCAACGGATTGTCTGTCACACAAGCTATTTATACAGTAGGCTCACATCAGCAATGTAATATCGAAGTCTGTAATCATTTAAATAACACTTTAGTAATTCACAAAAATCAACATATCTTGGATGTAGAAGTTTATAAACATCGTATTCTTACCGTTGCTGAAATCAATCACTCTCAATCAGTTGCGGATGAATCCCTTTTACGATCTATTAAAAATAAAATCAGTAAGGACATTCAAGACGAAGAAATTCAGCAAAAAATTTTTGAACTTTTAAATAAATATACAGATGTCTTTTCCACTACGGATGGATCCTTAGGGAAAACAGATGTGATCGAGCATCAAATAAGGTTAAAAGACAAACAGAAAATTATATATGTACCCTCGTACAGACTCCCTATGAAATTCCAGAATGAAATAAATGATGAAGTAGGTAAAATGTTAGAGGAAGGAGTCATTAGAAAATCAAATAGCCCTTATAATTTTCCTTTAATAGTTGTACCGAAAAAAGATCGAACATGGCGTATCTGTGTCGACTTTCGTCGTCTAAACGAGGAAACGATCCCTGATCGATTCCCAGTGCCATGTACTGACGATATTTTGTCTTTGTTAGGTCAGAATAAATATTTTACCAGTTTGGACTTACTTAAAGGCTTTCACCAGATATCATTAGAAGAAGATAGTATCCCATACACAGCCTTCAGCACAGCCAGGGGACATTATGAATTTTTACGGATGCCTTTTGGTTTACGTTGTGCTCCTATAACATTTACAAGAATGATTAACATAGTGTTTGGAGACTTGTTAGGGGATATATTGCATGCCTATATGGATGATCTTGTAATCTTTTCCAACACCTTAGAAGAACATCTACGTAAGTTAGAACTAGTACTACAGAGATTAAGACAACATAACTTAAGGGTAAAGATTAGTAAGTGTGAATTTTTCAAAACAGAATTAGTATATTTGGGTTTCATGGTGTCAAGCCAAGGTCTTAAAGTAGTCCATGATAAGGTGTCGGCTATACGTAATTTTCCCATACCTACTAATGTCAAGGGAATACAGCAATTTCTGGGTTGTAGTGGATATTACAGGCGTTTTATACGCAACTATTCAATAATAGCCGCTCCTTTAACTGATCTTACGAAGAAGGGCGTAGATTTCATATGGTCTGAGCAACATCAACAGGCGTTTAATACTTTGAAAGATGAACTGTGTAGTTCTCCTATCTTAAAATTTCCTGACTTCGGTAAGGAATTCTTCATTGCAACAGACGCCTCAGACTTAGGAGTGGGAGGGGTATTGCTTCAGCAATATGATAAACAGTTTTTCCCGATAGCTTTCTATTCTCGAAAATTGAGAACTTCCGAAAGTAAATATGCAGTAATAGACAAGGAAGGACTAGCTATTGTTAATTCGCTAGTGCATTTTAAGTTCATAATTTACGGTTATCCCGTTAAGGTTCTTACTGACCATAAACCACTAACAGAGTTCTTTAAAGGCTTCAATCACAGCCCTAAACGAACTCGGTGGCATTTAATCATTCAAGATTTTGGCGCAAGAATCGGGTATTTACCTGGGAAAGCAAATATCATTGCGGATGCATTATCACGCAACCCCGTGTCATCTTGTACGGAGTCTTTAGCTGAATTAATAGATATATCAACATCCATGCCTATTGTAAAAACAATATCTGAACAAGAAGATTTAGGCTGGAGTGCTGAATTGTTACAGACTGAGCAAAGAAAAGATCAGAAAATAGAAACAATTATAAATGCTTTGAAAGGCAATCATAAAGAAAAAGAATATATAAAGTATAAGCAGCAGAATTATGTAATCAAAGATAATATTCTGTGTAGGACTGTGACAAGGAAAACCCGCAATACACCACATGTAACTAACGACCAGGTAGTAGTACCAAACTCACTTGTTTCCACTGTCCTGAATTGGTTGCATTCAAATCCATTACATGGACACCCTGGGTTCTCATTAATGTCACAGAAAGCCAAATCATTGTTTTATTGGCATACAATGCTTACAGATATAAAAAGACACATAGCTAATTGTCGCACATGTCAGGAAAACAAAGGGCATACGAAAACACCTGTTAGCTTAGGAACTTATCCTGTTCCCAATCAACCCTTTGAAAGAATACATTTAGATTTGTTAACAGGATTTTACGAGTCAGACAGAGGGAATAAGCACCTCTTAGTAATTATAGATGCTTTAACTCGATATACAGAACTAATAGCGCTTAAAACTAAAACTGCGATTGAATGCGCTAGGAAGTTTTACGAGTGTTACATTTGTAAACATGGAATTCCACACATGATAATCTCAGACTCGGGTGGTGAATTTAATAATCACTTTCTTACCTCATTGTGTGAATTCCTCAAAATAAAGAAGATCAATACCATGATATATCACCCAGAGTCGAATGGGCTAGTGGAAAGAGCAAATAGGAAGATATTAAATATATTAAGGGTAACACTAGGGGGATCAGACCCCAACTGGGATATTGCAATACCGGCGGCACTGAGTACTCTGAATCATTCATATCATATATCAATTAAAATGTCACCGCATGAAGCATTGTATGGTACCCCAGTTAGAACACCTTTCCATGTATTAACGCCTACAACTAATCTATCAAATCCTTTAAAAGAATGTATAAATGCAAGTATAAGTCGATATGATATCCTTCGAAAGAATTTAGAAGAATCACAAATCATAATGAAAAGGAATCATGATAAAATAGCGAAACCAACTAAAACATATACCGTGGGTGATAACATCTATATTCAAATCAATGTCAGAAAAGGGCTCAACTATAAACTAACACCTAAGTTTGAAGGCCCATTTAACATTTTGGAAATATTAACGGCCAATAGGTTTAGAATTCAAAATGTAGCCCAACCCACGGATGAGAGAATAGTACCATTGTCTCACATAAGAAATTAAAAAGAAGTGAGGAAAAATTTTAATTTCAATTTAAAAGTTTTCTTTTTAATACAGGAGTAATTACATATGTTTTTTCTCGTTACAGGTTTCCAAGATGAATTTTTTGTTGTTGGGAGTGATATTGTTCGCTCAGACATCTTTTTTTCGTATGGGATGAGTTCTAAGACTAAGAATATATATTTTAAATATGGAAATATAGTTGAAAGACAAGAAGACATTTTTATTACATCAACCAACGTAATTGTCGAAGTGCATATGCAAGCAATTTTTCTTCAGAGAATGATGTCACTAGCTTAAGAACCGCCATTTCAAGGTTTTCTGCATCATTGATGAGTTGCATAGGAGACATTTTCATTTGACTACTAAGAGTTTGCTTAGCTCAACATTAAAAATTGCAGAGATGCTATCTGATGACTTAAAGAATAAGACTGGAGAGACAGGATCTTTGGCTTATGACCTTTTGATGTGGACTGTAGGACACGAACAAAAAGAAAGACGGAATCCGTTCATTTATGCTGCATTAAGCATCTTTGGGTCTGTTGCAAGTTTAGGTTTAGGACTTTCAATCGTCTTAAAATTAGTAATCAAAATAAGAAAATTGAGTTCTTGACTCATAAAGATGAATTGATTATGTCAGAACTAAGGGATCAGTTAGCTTCAATCAATAAAATTATGGATTTGTTAAATGAACATTCAGATAATGTCGTTCAAATTATGGAAGTACAGGATTTGTTAGCAACATTAACGTATTATGATTCAAAGATAGATCACATACATAACAGAATTGCACATTTCATTGAGAAATCCAAGGATTATGTAGAAGCTATCACGTTAGCAACTAAAGGTGTATTGTCGCCCCATTTGTTGCCTATACGTTACTTAAAATTAGTTCTGGAGAACACTAGGGATAAACTAGGCTATGTTCCTTTGTTAGACGAACATAGGTTAGAATTTTATTACAGCCTAATTACAGTAAACGTAGATAATAACAAGATTAGGATTACAATTCCCTTTGATTCTTCTGATGCCTGGCAATCTTACAGGATATCACCATTTCCGACTTTCATGACGAATCACTCAAATCCAGTAATATCCAGTTTGACAGGACACGTATTGATTTCCCCAGACAAGGAAACATATACGGTCATTAAAGACTTAAATCAATTAACTCACTGTTCAGGACGCAATGGATAGAAAAATATGTACAGCTGACTCATTTGAATTCCGTAAAAACTTGATGGATTCATGCGAGTTAGGTATAGTGCTAGACGGTGCTCTCTCCCATACAAGTGAAAATTGTCTGGATAAGCTTTATCCCTTTGACAATAAAGAATTCAATTGCAGACTAAATAATGGCTCGTGGATACGATACGACAAGGACGGCTTCAATATATCATGCCCTGACGGATCCACATCCCACAACCACATCTTCGTCGCAGCAGATGGCTGTATCGGGACTTCCCCGAATTCCATGGTGACTGGCCTACGGACAATCATCAGAGAACGTGCTTACTTCGCGAATTTCACGTGGACCTCTACAACGCCCGCACTTCTCTCCCCTATAAAGGAAGTGTGGCGAAACACTTAATGAAACTTACCGAAAAGGACCACCTGTCGCCGACTTACAAAGAGATTCTTCACCCCATAATACTGGCTAGTTGTGTTTCACGGTGATGATATTTATCGCCGTGAACATCCTTGTTTGGCGTAGGTTACGGCACAGCAAGCAGCTACAAAGGAATGAGTTGCATAGCCTGACAATACCCCCTATTTAATCCAGTTCAAAGCTGTATGAGTGGCCACCTCATTCGCTAAGGGAGTAATTTGTCGGATTGATGTTTGTATGAAAAGCTGATTAGTACGCTAGTAATATGTAATTAAAGAAATTCTCTACATTTGCATTGTTAAAAATACATTTAAAATAACATTTAAAAAAATAAATAAAATAAAAAAGGATATAAATCATTTTTTCTCTCGGCATCTAATAAAAAATATATAAGCCGGAATGTTAAAAAAGAAAAGAGAAAAAAAAAAAAAGAAAAATATATAAGATAATAACAGAATCTATGGGCATCTAATAAAATGTATCAGCCCTATATATAAATATATATATATGTACGAAACCGTGGTACGTGTACGTACCAGGAATTCGTATTTGTGCACTGAATGTTGAGTATCTTGTTTCTGACAAAGGTAACAATTATTCTTTATCAAGTTACCGAATCATTTGTAAGTCAGAATTTGTTTTGTTTTTTGGTACCATGTAATCATTTGCTAGCAATGTACCATATGTATGATCTTGGTTTTATCATGCATTTTCTTTTTGCTTTGGTAATATCTTTTTTTGTATGCATTATTGTTATTAGTTTTGGTGTGCCTGTTTGGACATTCGTCCTCAGTTGGATATAGCTAGTTTTGGACAATGAATGATACGTATGTCCAGTCACACCTAATAACCATGTTTCGGCTTGTTGTTAAATTTTTGTAAAAAAAAAAATTGAGATAGCTGGCCGAGCATATGTAATGATTAGAATAGTAATATTACATGTTTAAAACAAATGACGTAATATGTCATGTTGGTTGGAAGAGCTGGCCGTGAGATTTGCTATGGTCAACTCAAATTGTGTACAGGATGTAAGATGCTGAGTTGTCATTCTTTCTTAGTGTCAACACATTAACTCTTCGTGTGAAAGTTTGTGACGTCACCGGATGCAGGTGTCTTCCGATTCCGTCACTTATCCAAATTAAAGCAAGTGTACGATTTTTGGATATCAGTAATTTGTTCAGTTCTTGTCTAAACTTCACCAGAATTGGTCATGTGGACCAACACAGCTTCCTCCAGTGATGGAGATGTTTAACTCAGTTGTTTATATACAATAAAACTTAAAAAACCACCAAGATGTGTTCAATAAACCATCTAAATACATCTGAAAACAACTCATACTCAAATGTGTGCTTAAGACAGTAGCACACCAATATATGTTTATCGCTTATCTTAGCGTAAGTTAAGTTTTCGACAAGTAACCAGTGTTGATAGCCAAAATTGTAGTCGAGCATTTTCGTCTTTTTTTGCCCTTGATGGAGAGGTGGTCCATAGCCTCCTTGATGCAGAAATCGGAGTTAAGGGACTTGGAAAGGTTACCAGGTTCTTATAATCGAGGTACTGCAGGCATTCGCGACGGTATGGAGAGGGGTGAAGAGGTGCTAGCATTAGTATCTTATAGTATGCCAACTTTATATATAAATTGGCATCAAAATCCACAAAAAAGGGCAGCTTTTGATCTGGGATAGTGCTCTTACCTG
>NC_090754.1:65019913-65034913 GCF_036898095.1 Palaemon carinicauda
GTGATATATATATATATATATATATATATATATATATATATATATATATATATATATTTATATATATATTTATATATATATATATATATATGTATATAAATTTCTATATGTGTATATATATATATATATATATGTGTATGTATATATATATATATATATATATATATATATATATATATATATATATATATATATATATATATATATATATATAAAACAAACACTTGCTCTTTATTATTTAGGGGAATATTATTGTTAAATCTGGAGGAATACTATCATTTTGATATACATATTTACTACTTAGTATATCCTCCCCAAATATAGATTAATGGTAGCATTATCCAATGTTTTAACAACGTGCCTTCTTGTAGAAAAGGTGTCTCCAGAAGCCGTTAAATTAAGGCCTTTGTGGATGAAATTTCTAGCATTCCGGTACCAACCCACCACTAAAGTCGACTAATCACCAGGTTTATAATTCATTTCTTAGAACAACAGAGGCACAAGGTGCTCTGATTGTAGGATACTCACACAAGCACCCAAATTGCCCAGAGCTTTCGCTCCGGACGGGGCTCTGATACCAGCGGTCATAACCCCCAATGCCCCAAATTGTAGGATGCGTCTCCTCTCCTTTTTTAGAGCCTGGGTCCTCTCGATTTAAAGACAGAAAGTAGGAAATAACGCCGTGTTTGATCCTCAATACTGTTAGTACAGTAGTATTACTAGTTCAAGCTTTCCGTGATTCATTTGGAAAGTATACGAATATAACTTAACACTTTAATCTGTCTTGACATGTTATAAAAACTTAAGTTGGAACACTTAAGTATATAACGATGATGCTCACCCTATGACAATTCTAACCAAAACCTAACTTTAAATTTAGGAATAAAACGTCAGGAGAGATTTAACGAAGAGACGAAAACATTCAAAATACCTACTGATTATAAAGAAAAAAAAAATAGTTTTTGTCGTTGTCATATGATGAAATCCAGTAGAACGGAAAATTATTTTATTGTCACAATCATGAAGGAAGAAAAGAATTATTTAAAGTCAGATAGAATTTTGACCCCAAGCCGGAAGGAAGGGAAAGATCAGGCTAGCTTAATTGGGTAAAAGGAAAGAGGAATGGACGGATCAGGGAGAATCGTTTTTTGTCCAAATTTCGAAGACGACTTTGGGAAATTGGATTCACTGGGAGAGGCTATATTATGATTCTTAATCGAGATAACAGTTGTTTAGATAAGATCATATCTCTCTCTCTCTCTCTCTCTCTCTCTCTCTCTCTCTCTCTCTCTCTCTCTCTCTCTCTCTCTCTCTCTCTCTCTGAGAAGAACTGGGTAAACGTCTGTATTTCTTCCTTCATATATATCTATCCTGAGAAAATTGCAATTTGTTTCCCTTCTTGAGAAATCTCTCTCTCTCTCTCTCTCTCTCTCTCTCTCTCTCGCTATATATATATATATATATATATATATATATATATATATATATATATATATATACACATATATATATATATATATATATATGTATATATATATATATATATATATATATATATATATATATATATATATATATTTATATGTATATATATATATATATATATATATATATATATATATATATATATATATATATATATATATATATATATATATATATATATATATAAACATTCAAACCAAATTCCTCTGCCCAAGAGCAAATGAAGTCTCCCCGGAGGGATTATAAAGTCTTTGAGGCATCCAAAATCCTTGTAATTCCTTGTAACTCTCTCACACCGTAGTGAGGCAAGTATTGAGTTCACCCTGTATGTGTAATGATTAGAATAGTAATATTACATGTTTAAAACAAATGACGTAATATGTCATGTTGGTTGGAAGAGCTGGCCGTGAGATTTGCTATGGTCAACTCAAATTGTGTACAGGATGTAAGATGCTGAGTTGTCATTCTTTCTTAGTGTCAACACATTAACTCTTCGTGTGAAAGTTTGTGACGTCACCGGATGCAGGTGTCTTCCGATTCCGTCACTTATCCAAATTAAAGCAAGTGTACGATTTTTGGGATATCAGTAATTTGTTCAGTTCTTGTCTAAACTTCACCAGAATTGGTCATGTGGACCAACACAGCTTCCTCCAGTGATGGAGATGTTTAACTCAGTTGTTTATATACAATAAAACTTAAAAAACCACCAAGATGTGTTCAATAAACCATCTAAATACATCTGAAAACAACTCATACTCAAATGTGTGCTTAAGACAGTAGCACACCAATAAATGGTGGCAGCGCTTAAACTCAAAGACAGCGGTTATACTCTAAGAATTAGAGAAATATCTTCAAGACTTCAAAAATAAATAGCTGTAAAACCAGAGATATATCTTCAAGACTTCAACATAAAAGCTGTAATACCTGATAAAGATCTTCAAGAACTCAGAACTATCTACAAATATCTACAATTTTGACTGAGTCCAACGAAAATGCTAACACCAACATATGTTAGTATACAAATAGAATCTTCAATCAACATCCTAGGAAACCCAAGGACTGGCATTCAACTATTGCAAAACATATCCAGGAAGACCTACATTCTACAAGAAACTAGAACGAGACATCGCTAACAAAACATCAAGAGAGAGAGAGAGAGAGACGACTCGACTACATATAAAGCTAAGTACAAAGATTTTGTATTCATTTCAGTTTGTGCAGTGAAGTGTAGTTGTCACAAGTCGTTAGTCAAATATTACTGGGGTGAGTGAATTCCTAAACTTTGTTATAAGAAACTCCGAATTCTCATTTAGAATTTTTCTTTCTTTGTGCTAATTCCTTTTTCTTTCATAAACTCTTGGGGGGAAATGTATTGGGATTAGTAACATTGTTGGGGGAATTTTATTATACATATGCGTTTACGCAGTGGGCGTCTGTACTCATATAGATATTTTGATAGGATTGAAAGGGGTCAAAGAGATAGAAAAAAAAAGAATACAGCAGTCATGGCTCCTCCTGTCAGCCCTACCCCTGGACCTAGTGGTGTAGGCCAGGCTAATCCTCCTCCAATTGTGACGCTTGTAAATGCCAGGTCAGCAATCCTTCCTTTTCAAGGCCGTGTCAACGGGTTCTTGCCACAAAATGTGGAGTCATGGATTTCATCCGTTGATGCCCATTTAAATGCCAAACAAATCGTAGATCCTTTTGTACAATTACAAGAAGCTAAAAGTTTTATAGATTTTTCTAAGGGGGATGCGAGTGCGTATTTAAGAGGTGTTTCATTTCAGGAAGCAGTTACTTGGGATGATTTCAAAGTTAGGTTACGCGCGATCTATGGGGGTGAGGAAGCTTTGGATGTGGTGTTAACGTTACGAAATACACTTAATCAAGCCACTATGAATCGGCTTAATGTTGTTGAGAGAGCAGCTCTCATAGCTGATAGGCTTAACGAATATCAGGACATTTTAGGTAATTCCACTTGGGTTACTAACGATAATATCTCCGTGAAAGATTTTTTACGATTAATGTATTTAACTTGCATGACACTTATGTTGCCTGAAGCTTTAGTGCGGTGCTTTGATAAGAAGTTAATGCCTGCAAGTACGGAATTGGATGTCTATAAACAGATAAAGAAGCACATGTCCAAGTGTCCAGATCTCGATCCCGTGTTAACTCAAGTTTTTGCTAAGAATGAAACAAAACCACAAACAGTGAACGTAATTAATAATCCAGTAGCGGGAGTGACGTGTTACAACTGCAAACGTCAAGGTCACATAAGCGCAGACTGTAGAACGAAATTTTGTTCAGTTCACAACACAGGATCACATTCTTATAGTCAATGTTACGCGCGTAAGACACAACAATATCCTAGAAATACACAGTCAATTCCACAGGCAGTTCCATATGGAAATAAAAAGAAAAATCCTCATTTTAACAATAAGAAGAAACAACAAAATGTCAATGCAGTTCAGAGTCCGAAACAAACAAACACTTCTTCAAATATCGCTGAGCCTGGGCCGTCAAACCAGACCTCGCAAAGTCAGCCTAATTTTCAGAATGTGCAGAACAAAGCAAATACCACATAGTTAACTCTAGAGGGGAAGAGAGTGATGTTGGGTCAAGGTCATTTATGTCAACATCAATAGTATTGAATAATCAATTTAATGTTTTATCAGATAAATGTGAGACAATAGATTTTCCTATGAAACACACGGCCGAATTAAGTAAAACAGTGCATGCTCCCGTAGATTTGCAACGAATTCATACAATAATAAGCCAAAATGAGTTACGGCCAACCTTATATGCTGTAAATTTAGAACACAAATCCTTTACGTTATTTTTTGACTCTGGTAGTCCACGTAATATTATGGATTTGAAGACGCATCATTTGTTGTTTTCGAACTTTCCGATTGAAAAATCAGGAATCAGACTTTCAGGTATAGGAAATAATGAATTAAACGTCATAGGCATAACTCATATTCAGTTCAGAGTCGGTAATCGCACGTTTGCCGATACATTTGTTGTTGTGAAAAACATTAATATGTATCCAGCTGTAATTATAGGATACCCATCTATGGGAAATCAAAACATTATCTTAGCTCCTGCAAAGCACGGCGTGTATATCAAAGGGAAATTCTATAAGTCTTCTAATACTTTAAAGTCTGTTTTGGATAATAAGGAGACGACAAATGTAACCGTAACGTACGTTGAAGAACCAATAACTTGTCTCACTAATAAAGAAATAATACACGCGACCCAGCAGAATTCTCGTTCACCCGTAATATCATCTTGCACGCAATATATCGAACCAAACATACCTTCGAATTTAATAGTGCAAATAAAGAAAACACTACCGGGATCTGAAATATTAATCCTTTCCGATACTTTGAAAACCAACGGATTGTCTGTCACACAAGCTATTTATACAGTAGGCTCACATCAGCAATGTAATATCGAAGTCTGTAATCATTTAAATAACACTTTAGTAATTCACAAAAATCAACATATCTTGGATGTAGAAGTTTATAAACATCGTATTCTTACCGTTGCTGAAATCAATCACTCTCAATCAGTTGCGGATGAATCCCTTTTACGATCTATTAAAAATAAAATCAGTAAGGACATTCAAGACGAAGAAATTCAGCAAAAAATTTTTGAACTTTTAAATAAATATACAGATGTCTTTTCCACTACGGATGGATCCTTAGGGAAAACAGATGTGATCGAGCATCAAATAAGGTTAAAAGACAAACAGAAAATTATATATGTACCCTCGTACAGACTCCCTATGAAATTCCAGAATGAAATAAATGATGAAGTAGGTAAAATGTTAGAGGAAGGAGTCATTAGAAAATCAAATAGCCCTTATAATTTTCCTTTAATAGTTGTACCGAAAAAAGATCGAACATGGCGTATCTGTGTCGACTTTCGTCGTCTAAACGAGGAAACGATCCCTGATCGATTCCCAGTGCCATGTACTGACGATATTTTGTCTTTGTTAGGTCAGAATAAATATTTTACCAGTTTGGACTTACTTAAAGGCTTTCACCAGATATCATTAGAAGAAGATAGTATCCCATACACAGCCTTCAGCACAGCCAGGGGACATTATGAATTTTTACGGATGCCTTTTGGTTTACGTTGTGCTCCTATAACATTTACAAGAATGATTAACATAGTGTTTGGAGACTTGTTAGGGGATATATTGCATGCCTATATGGATGATCTTGTAATCTTTTCCAACACCTTAGAAGAACATCTACGTAAGTTAGAACTAGTACTACAGAGATTAAGACAACATAACTTAAGGGTAAAGATTAGTAAGTGTGAATTTTTCAAAACAGAATTAGTATATTTGGGTTTCATGGTGTCAAGCCAAGGTCTTAAAGTAGTCCATGATAAGGTGTCGGCTATACGTAATTTTCCCATACCTACTAATGTCAAGGGAATACAGCAATTTCTGGGTTGTAGTGGATATTACAGGCGTTTTATACGCAACTATTCAATAATAGCCGCTCCTTTAACTGATCTTACGAAGAAGGGCGTAGATTTCATATGGTCTGAGCAACATCAACAGGCGTTTAATACTTTGAAAGATGAACTGTGTAGTTCTCCTATCTTAAAATTTCCTGACTTCGGTAAGGAATTCTTCATTGCAACAGACGCCTCAGACTTAGGAGTGGGAGGGGTATTGCTTCAGCAATATGATAAACAGTTTTTCCCGATAGCTTTCTATTCTCGAAAATTGAGAACTTCCGAAAGTAAATATGCAGTAATAGACAAGGAAGGACTAGCTATTGTTAATTCGCTAGTGCATTTTAAGTTCATAATTTACGGTTATCCCGTTAAGGTTCTTACTGACCATAAACCACTAACAGAGTTCTTTAAAGGCTTCAATCACAGCCCTAAACGAACTCGGTGGCATTTAATCATTCAAGATTTTGGCGCAAGAATCGGGTATTTACCTGGGAAAGCAAATATCATTGCGGATGCATTATCACGCAACCCCGTGTCATCTTGTACGGAGTCTTTAGCTGAATTAATAGATATATCAACATCCATGCCTATTGTAAAAACAATATCTGAACAAGAAGATTTAGGCTGGAGTGCTGAATTGTTACAGACTGAGCAAAGAAAAGATCAGAAAATAGAAACAATTATAAATGCTTTGAAAGGCAATCATAAAGAAAAAGAATATATAAAGTATAAGCAGCAGAATTATGTAATCAAAGATAATATTCTGTGTAGGACTGTGACAAGGAAAACCCGCAATACACCACATGTAACTAACGACCAGGTAGTAGTACCAAACTCACTTGTTTCCACTGTCCTGAATTGGTTGCATTCAAATCCATTACATGGACACCCTGGGTTCTCATTAATGTCACAGAAAGCCAAATCATTGTTTTATTGGCATACAATGCTTACAGATATAAAAAGACACATAGCTAATTGTCGCACATGTCAGGAAAACAAAGGGCATACGAAAACACCTGTTAGCTTAGGAACTTATCCTGTTCCCAATCAACCCTTTGAAAGAATACATTTAGATTTGTTAACAGGATTTTACGAGTCAGACAGAGGGAATAAGCACCTCTTAGTAATTATAGATGCTTTAACTCGATATACAGAACTAATAGCGCTTAAAACTAAAACTGCGATTGAATGCGCTAGGAAGTTTTACGAGTGTTACATTTGTAAACATGGAATTCCACACATGATAATCTCAGACTCGGGTGGTGAATTTAATAATCACTTTCTTACCTCATTGTGTGAATTCCTCAAAATAAAGAAGATCAATACCATGATATATCACCCAGAGTCGAATGGGCTAGTGGAAAGAGCAAATAGGAAGATATTAAATATATTAAGGGTAACACTAGGGGGATCAGACCCCAACTGGGATATTGCAATACCGGCGGCACTGAGTACTCTGAATCATTCATATCATATATCAATTAAAATGTCACCGCATGAAGCATTGTATGGTACCCCAGTTAGAACACCTTTCCATGTATTAACGCCTACAACTAATCTATCAAATCCTTTAAAAGAATGTATAAATGCAAGTATAAGTCGATATGATATCCTTCGAAAGAATTTAGAAGAATCACAAATCATAATGAAAAGGAATCATGATAAAATAGCGAAACCAACTAAAACATATACCGTGGGTGATAACATCTATATTCAAATCAATGTCAGAAAAGGGCTCAACTATAAACTAACACCTAAGTTTGAAGGCCCATTTAACATTTTGGAAATATTAACGGCCAATAGGTTTAGAATTCAAAATGTAGCCCAACCCACGGATGAGAGAATAGTACCATTGTCTCACATAAGAAATTAAAAAGAAGTGAGGAAAAATTTTAATTTCAATTTAAAAGTTTTCTTTTTAATACAGGAGTAATTACATATGTTTTTTCTCGTTACAGGTTTCCAAGATGAATTTTTTGTTGTTGGGAGTGATATTGTTCGCTCAGACATTTTTTTCGTATGGGATGAGTTCTAAGACTAAGAATATATATTTTAAATATGGAAATATAGTTGAAAGACAAGAAGACATTTTTATTACATCAACCAACGTAATTGTCGAAGTGCATATGCAAGCAATTTTTCTTCAAGAGAATGATGTCACTAGCTTAAGAACCGCCATTTCAAGGTTTTCTGCATCATTGGATGAGTTGCATAGGAGACATTTTCATTTGACTACTAAGAGTTTGCTTAGCTCAACATTAAAAATTGCAGAGATGCTATCTGATGACTTAAAGAATAAGACTGGAGAGACAGGATCTTTGGCTTATGACCTTTTGATGTGGACTGTAGGACACGAACAAAAAGAAAGACGGAATCCGTTCATTTATGCTGCATTAAGCATCTTTGGGTCTGTTGCAAGTTTAGGTTTAGGACTTTCCAATCGTCTTAAAATTAGTAATCAAAATAAGAAAATTGAGTTCTTGACTCATAAAGATGAATTGATTATGTCAGAACTAAGGGATCAGTTAGCTTCAATCAATAAAATTATGGATTTGTTAAATGAACATTCAGATAATGTCGTTCAAATTATGGAAGTACAGGATTTGTTAGCAACATTAACGTATTATGATTCAAAGATAGATCACATACATAACAGAATTGCACATTTCATTGAGAAATCCAAGGATTATGTAGAAGCTATCACGTTAGCAACTAAAGGTGTATTGTCGCCCCATTTGTTGCCTATACGTTACTTAAAATTAGTTCTGGAGAACACTAGGGATAAACTAGGCTATGTTCCTTTGTTAGACGAACATAGGTTAGAATTTTATTACAGCCTAATTACAGTAAACGTAGATAATAACAAGATTAGGATTACAATTCCCTTTGATTCTTCTGATGCCTGGCAATCTTACAGGATATCACCATTTCCGACTTTCATGACGAATCACTCAAATCCAGTAATATCCAGTTTGACAGGACACGTATTGATTTCCCCAGACAAGGAAACATATACGGTCATTAAAGACTTAAATCAATTAACTCACTGTTCAGACGCAATGGATAGAAAAATATGTACAGCTGACTCATTTGAATTCCGTAAAAACTTGATGGATTCATGCGAGTTAGGTATAGTGCTAGACGGTGCTCTCTCCCATACAAGTGAAAATTGTCTGGATAAGCTTTATCCCTTTGACAATAAAGAATTCAATTGCAGACTAAATAATGGCTCGTGGATACGATACGACAAGGACGGCTTCAATATATCATGCCCTGACGGATCCACATCCCACAACCACATCTTCGTCGCAGCAGATGGCTGTATCGGGACTTCCCCGAATTCCATGGTGACTGGCCTACGGACAATCATCAGAGAACGTGCTTACTTCGCGAATTTCACGTGGACCTCTACAACGCCCGCACTTCCTCTCCCCTATAAAGGAAGTGTGGCGAAACACTTAATGAAACTTACCGAAAAGGACCACCTGTCGCCGACTTACAAAGAGATTCTTCACCCCATAATACTGGCTAGTTTGTGTTTCACGGTGATGATATTTATCGCCGTGAACATCCTTGTTTGGCGTAGGTTACGGCACAGCAAGCAGCTACAAAGGAATGAGTTGCATAGCCCTGACAATACCCCCTATTTAATCCAGTTCAAAGCTGTATGAGTGGCCACCTCATTCGCTAAGGGAGTAATTTGTCGGATTGATGTTTGTATGAAAAGCTGATTAGTACGCTAGTAATATGTAATTAAAGAAATTCTCTACATTTGCATTGTTAAAAATACATTTAAAATAACATTTAAAAAAATAAATAAAATAAAAAAGGATATAAATCATTTTTTCTCTCGGCATCTAATAAAAAATATATAAGCCGGAATGTTAAAAAAGAAAAGAGAAAAAAAAAAAAAGAAAAATATATAAGATATATAACAGAATCTATGGGCATCTAATAAAATGTATCAGCCCTATATATAAATATATATATATGTACGAAACCGTGGTACGTGTACGTACCAGGAATTCGTATTTGTGCACTGAATGTTGAGTATCTTGTTTCTGACAAAGGTAACAATTATTCTTTATCAAGTTACCGAATCATTTGTAAGTCAGAATTTGTTTTGTTTTTTGGTACCATGTAATCATTTGCTAGCAATGTACCATATGTATGATCTTGGTTTTATCATGCATTTTTCTTTTTGCTTTGGTAATATCTTTTTTTGTATGCATTATTGTTATTAGTTTTGGTGTGCCTGTTTGGACATTCGTCCTCAGTTGGATATAGCTAGTTTTGGACAATGAATGATACGTATGTCCAGTCACACCTAATAACCATGTTTCGGCTTGTTGTTAAATTTTTGTAAAAAAAAAAAATTGAGATAGCTGGCCGAGCATATGTAATGATTAGAATAGTAATATTACATGTTTAAAACAAATGACGTAATATGTCATGTTGGTTGGAAGAGCTGGCCGTGAGATTTGCTATGGTCAACTCAAATTGTGTACAGGATGTAAGATGCTGAGTTGTCATTCTTTCTTAGTGTCAACACATTAACTCTTCGTGTGAAAGTTTGTGACGTCACCGGATGCAGGTGTCTTCCGATTCCGTCACTTATCCAAATTAAAGCAAGTGTACGATTTTTGGGATATCAGTAATTTGTTCAGTTCTTGTCTAAACTTCACCAGAATTGGTCATGTGGACCAACACAGCTTCCTCCAGTGATGGAGATGTTTAACTCAGTTGTTTATATACAATAAAACTTAAAAAACCACCAAGATGTGTTCAATAAACCATCTAAATACATCTGAAAACAACTCATACTCAAATGTGTGCTTAAGACAGTAGCACACCAATATATGTTTATCGCTTATCTTAGCGTAAGTTAAGTTTTCGACAAGTAACCAGTGTTGATAGCCAAAATTGTAGTCGAGCATTTTCGTCTTTTTTTGCCCTTGATGGAGAGGTGGTCCATAGCCTCCTTGATGCAGAAATCGGAGTTAAGGGACTTGGAAAGGTTACCAGGTTCTTATAATCGAGGTACTGCAGGCATTCGCGACGGTATGGAGAGGGGTGAAGAGGTGCTAGCATTAGTATCTTATAGTATGCCAACTTTATATATAAATTGGCATCAAAATCCACAAAAAAAGGGCAGCTTTTGATCTGGGATAGTGCTCTTACCTGGTGAAATACAGAGCCCAACCTTAAGCAAAAATGGATTAAAAAAAATTAAAATTAGAGTAAGCTAGTCTGTGATTTTTGGTGATGTCAAAGAGACAAGCACTTCTTACGTTACCTCCAAGCTAAAATGTAACACATTGCCACTCATACCAGACTCCTGAGGTCTGTTGCGAAAGTTGCTTAACATTTATTTCTTAGTCCAGTGTCCAATCAATACCGTATGGGCAAAAGTAGCTTGTTTTTATAACTAGGTGGTCACCCTTTCAAAAAATTACCCTAGCAAGTATAGCTGGAATTCAGCACTGGAGAGGCCGACGGTATGACAAACTTGCTGGTTTTGGGCAGTTCATCAATGGCCACCCAAACAAAAAACTTGCTGGTTTTTGGCAGTTCATCAATGGCCACCCAAACAAAAAACTTGCTGGTTTTTGGCAGTTCATCAATGGCCACCCAAACAAAAAACTTGCTGGTTTTTGGCAGTTCATCAATGGCCACCCAAACAAATATCTCCTAGATCGACGCAAAAGAATAGAAGGGTCAATGAACCTTCTGATAAGGAAGACTTTTATAAGGCTTTTCATCTTGACATTTCATCGGAACCAATTCTGAAATTTATCTTCGCCCAAACTCTTCTCTCAGAGTAAAGATGCCAATCTCTCTGTGTCCCAATAAAGGATCGGCTTTTATTGCACAAGTTTGTGAGGTCATTTTCTAGTTTCGTGTTTGACGTTTCCCCTCTTTTGCATCTTTACTGTACCGGAAGTTATGGCAGACTTTTTTTTTTGCTAAAGGATGAGCTCTCTCTCTCTCTCTCTCTCTCTCTCTCTCTCTCTCTCTCTCTCTCTCTCTCTCTCTCTCTCTCTCTCTCTCTCTCGAATTTGCTGATAATTACTCTTTTTATCCCAAATTTTTCTTCACCACTTATTGAACAAAATTATATTTAGAAGTTTTTCCGAAAGAACATTTTCTCTCTCTCTCTCTCTCTCTCTCTCTCTCTCTCTCTCTCTCTCTCTCTCTCTCTCTCTCTCTCTCTCTCTCTCTCTCTCTCTCAAATTTACTGATAATAACATTTTTTTTATCTCAAATTTCTCTTCACCAATTACTGCACAAAATTATCTTGAGTAGTTTTTCCGAAAGGCCATTTCTCTCTCTCTCTCTCTCTCTCTCTCTCTCTCTCTCTCTCTCTCTCTCTCTCTCTCTCTCTCTCTCTCTCTCTCTCTCTCTCTCTCAAATATATGTATTTCCTCCATTTCATCAAGAAGTTATGCTGATATTTTAAGAGTTAATTTCGATTCCCGATTCCTTTTCAAACCGAAAGTTTCCCAACTTCATTATCCATTTCAGTGGTGACTCGCTTTTAGACTGATGGACTTTGTGCCTAGACACATTTTCCGAACTTGCAATTTTCAAAGGTTCATAAATTTTTACAATTTGAGCTTAAGAGTTTGGGAAGAAGTTTGAGAGGTTATCAAAGGAGGTATTTGGTTATCGAGGCTCTTGAAATCACCTGATTGGATAGTTACAGAATCTTGTTGAATTAATTTGCTAATATAAAGTGTTTTATGAAGATAAATTTTCAGGTTTTATATTGATTTTTTAGCCACATATACATAAAGGACAATGAAATGGGTTATATTTGTCCATTCTTCCATGTGTGTCTTGGGAGGAGTGGTTTAATACCTACAGTGCACCTTACGCAGAGCAGTGTATGCAATAATCAAGGTTCTTTGTAGCGTCCTTCCATCACCCATCTGCCCCCACCTTTTAGCCCTTCCATTGTAATTGGGCTCCGGCGTCCATTTTTACATTTTTCTGTCCAACCTTTTAAATATAGTTATAGTACAACAGTTGGTTTTCCTCTATTACATATAATTCCATTGAATGTTCGTTCGTCTTTTAATCTTACATTTTCGATTCCTGTTCCAGTAACTTGGTTACAGTTTTGATAGAAAATGTATATCGGGGAAGAAAGTATTTTCAATTCACTTGGCGATTGGAAGCCATAAAACTATTTTGGTAATCTAATGGAGAAATAATGGGACTGGGAATTTTAAAAAGAGAAACTTGAGCGGTGAATATCATTATTTGGCACATACACACACATATAAGTGTATATATATACATAGATATATATATATATATACATATATATAATGTGTATATACTTTATATATATATATATATATATATATATATATATATATATATATATATATATATATATATATATATATATATATATATATAGGTTTTGGCTGATGTGTTTGACAGTAAACAGAGTAATGTGAAACTCGAACTTCCTTATTCCTGTTTATCTAAGGCTAAACTAACTAGTTTAGCTTTTTGAGCTCGTGAAATTAAAGCTCTGTTGATGGACCTTGATGCTTTTGGAGGTGTGGACCCAAATTGTTTTTTTCCTTTATTTTCTATAAAGACTGCAAATTTCTTAGCTCCAAAGTTATCTGTTATTTTGCACAAGTTAGCAAGAAGAGGAGCTTTTAGCAATTGTTTGAAAATTGGTAATATTACTCCACTGTGTAAATGTGTTTGTGATTGCTCAAGTCCCACTGATTACCGCCCAATTTCCACAACTCCCATAGTATCTAAAGTTTTTGAACGTCTTCTGGCAAAACGTCTTAATAGGTTTGCTGAAGGTAATCATCTACTCCCTAGTTTGCAATTTGGTTTTCGTAAAGGCCTTGGAGCATGTGATCCCCTTCTTACAATCTCCAATGGTGTGCAGAAATCCCTTGATTGTGGTCGGGAAGTTCGTATAATTGGCCTTGATATTGGTGCTGCCTTTGGCCGTGTTAATCATGAGGTCCTTGTTTTCAAACTCAAACAGTTGGGAGTGGGTGGGTCGATTCTTAGTATTATTATTGACTTTTTAAGTAATAGATCTCAAAGAGTTGTTGTTGATGGGCTTCATAGTGAGTATAAGAATGTGATTTCTGGTGTTCCACAGGGTAGTGTTCTTGGCCCAATACTTTATACTTATTCACATGAATGTGGTTTGGCCTAGAAAACCAGCTTGTTGCATATGCAATGATGATACTCTCTTTGCATCAATTCCATCCCCTGAATGTAGATCTGCGGTTGCTTAATCACTCAATAAGATCTAGCTAAGATTAGTGCGTGGTACAGATTATGGAGTACGAAATTGAATCCTAACAAAACTTAGAGTATGATTGTAAGTAGGTCAAGGACGGTGGCTCCTCAACATCCGGATCTCAGTATTGATAATGTTTCTTTAAATTTGTATGACTCTTTTAAAATTTTAGGTGTGATTCTCGACAGGAAATTTACTTTTGAGAAACACATAAGGTTTGTGTCTTCTTCCATTGCACACAAAAAAAAATTGCCTTATTGAGGAAGTCTTAAAAGATTTTTGGTGATCAATCTATTCTGAAGAAGTGTTTTAATTATTTCATTCTACCTTGTTTTGAGTATTGTTCTCCTGTATGGATTTTAGCTCCTGATTCTCATCTTAATTTTTTGGACAGGAACTTACGGTCTATTAAATTTCTTAATCCTGATCCAGATATTAATCTTTGGCACCGTCGTTCAATTAGCTCATTATGAATGTTGCATAAGATTTTACATAAGTCTGACCATCCTTTACACTTAGATCTTCCTGGATAGTTCCATCCTGTTCATAATACTAGGCATGCAGTTAATTTTAATAGCCAGGCCTTCTCCATCTGAGGCTCAATACTACACAGTATTCTAGAAGTTTTATTCCTCCTGTGACCAAGTTGTGGAATGATCTTCCTAATTGGGTAATTGAATCAGTAGTTCAAAAGTTCAAATTTGCAGCAAATTTTTAACAGGCTGCCATAAGTCTTTTTATAGTTTATA
>NC_090754.1:65047413-65064913 GCF_036898095.1 Palaemon carinicauda
TGTTGACATCAATTAAAAAGGAAGGATTTTACATTGTTGTGTATATATGTGTATATATATATATGTATGTATGTATGTATATGTGTGTATGCATGTATATATATATATATATATATATATATATATATATATATATATATATGAATGTATATATATATATATATATATATATATATATATATATATATATATATATATATATATATAATATATACTGTATATATCTATATCTATATTTATAATATATGTATACTGTGTATATACAGTATATCTATATCTATATATATATATATATATATATATATATATATATATATATATATATATATTCATATATACATATGTATATATATGAATATATATATATATATATATATATATATATATATATATATATTTATATATATGAATATATATATATATATATATATATATATATATATATATATATATATATATACATATACATACATACTCATATATTTATACTGTATATATATCATCATCATCTCCTCCTACACTTATTGAAGAAAAGAGCCTCGGTAAGATTACGCCAGTCGTCTCTATCTTAAATTAATACTTTTCCATTCATCATCTCTGATTTCACGCTTCATAGTCCTCAGCCATGTAGGCCTGTGTCTCTCAACTCTTCTAGTTACTTGTGGAGCTCAGATAAACATTTGGTGTACTAATCTCTCTTGGAGAGTGCATAAGAGCATGCCCAAACCATCTCCATCTACCTCTTACCATTATCTCATCCACATATGGCACTCGAGTAATCTCTCTTATAGTTTCATTTCTAATCCTGTCGTGCCATTCAACTCCTGATATTCTTTTAAGGGCTTTGCTCTCACATCTTAACAGATCTTTTGGATGTTGTTTCGTTGTCATGCCACGACTGATGTCCATACTGTAACATCGATCTCGCTAAACTGATATATAGTCTGATTTTTATATGTAATTTCAGGCGATTTTATTTCCAAATTTTACTTAACCTAGCCATTGTCTTATTTGCTTTTTTCAGTCTTTCATTAAACTCAAATTTTAAAGATCCTGTATTGGAGATCATAGTTCCTAAATATTTAAATTATTCCACTTCATTAATCCTTTGTTCTTCTAATGATATTTCATCTTCAATTGCTTACTCTTTGTTCTTCTTATCTTGAGCCCCACCTCATGTGATATTTCATTCATTCTGGTAAGCAAGCTTAGCAAGTCCTGTGGTGTTCGGCTAATAAGAACAGCGTCATCAGCATACTCTAGGTTAGCTAATTTCCTGTTATTAATCCAGTCCAATCCTCTCCACCATCCCCAACTGTTCTATGCTTTACAAAATCCATGAGGAGGATAAACAACATAAGTGAAAACACATTCCCTTGGAATACTCCACTGTTCACTGGAAATTCATTTGATAGGACTCAACTAACATTAACTTTGCACTTGCTATGCTCATGAACAGACTTAATAGAATTTACATATTCAAGAGGAACTCTCCACAAAATTTGCCGGTGCTCACTATCAAAGGCTTTTTCATAGTCCACAAATGCCATCAAAAGTGGATTTCTATAATGTACGCATTGCTGTACCACATATCTTGAAATGAAAATTTGGTCATTACCACTTCTACCTTTTCTAAATACGGCTTGTTCATCTCTCGGCAATCTTTCTCGTAGGTCGCTTTAGAAGGACCATATTATATATTTGCATAACAACTGACGTAAGTGGTATGCCTCTGTAATTATTGCAGTCATCACGTCTCCTTTTTTTGCCATTTCACCAACACTCCTAACTCACATTCATCAGGTTTTGCCTCTTCACGCAACATTATACAAAATAACTTTGTAAGTATTCCGAGAGATCTTTTTCGGTTAATATCATCTCAGCAGTTATTCCATCGTATCCAGGTGCTTTCCATCTCTTTAGATTTTTTTAATGATAGCTTCGACTTCAAACACTGAATTCATTCATGGGCACATCAAGGTCTTCATCAGCTTCAGGTATATCTATCCAGTTATTCTCTTCATATCTCCTATTCATTACCTCACTAAAGTCTTCTATCCAACGTTGCCTTTCTTCATCTTCTGTTGTTATAGCAGATCCATCTCTCTTTATGATGGGTACATGTTTCTCCTTCTTTTCCCCTTAGAGATTTCATTAATAATTCTATGAGCAATTCTTACACCATTGCCACTCCCTGAATTCATAGCTTTGTTAGCCTCATCTGGTTTCCTGTCTAAATATTCTCTCCAGTCATTCGTAGCTTTTATTTTGACCTCTATCAATACCGGAATATTTAGTATGCTCTACCTTGTAATTTTCATTATGTCGTCGAAAACTTACAACATTTTCTGTCTTTGTCTCCTTTTTATAGTATCCCAAGTATCATTTGATATCTATGGTTTTTTGTCGCAAAACTTCACTAATAACTTTTTCGTCTTTGTCTACATCTTTTCCCACTTCTGTGTGGGGTCGATGTTTCTGGTCAGCTTTTTCCATTTATTTGGTAAATGAATTATTCTTTTATTGTAAAGAAAACTATAAAGTAATATTGACGGACTATCTGTCTTTCTGTTATTTCTCGTTGCATCAAAAAATATTAATTATATTGAGTATTGTCATAATAAAAGTAATCTTTAAAATAAAGAAGCACTAGCTTCAAGAAAAAATGATCTAGGAACAATGAAAAGCAGTTATGCATAAAGTTTGAAATTGCACTCTTTCTCAAAGAGTTTAAGTGAATTTCATAAATTTTGGACGCACTTTTGTGATATACCTGTGAAAGCTTAGTCAACAAAGCATAGACCCTCCTCTGAAATGTTCACTTCGACCAGTTCGCTGACTGATGTGTAATATAAAATGAAAAAGATATGGGAGAGTGAGAGGTCTGAGTTGTTCAGCCGTTTCAATGACTGCTATATTTTTCCTTCTTAACACATTTTGCATAAATTGTTTTATTATCAGGACATATCAGTGATATCACAAAAGATTTAATAACATGATATGAATGTCATCTAAAAAATTAGTACTTTGTATGAGTAATGTTTCGCAGCACACATGGCAAGGAAATGTGTAATCCCCAGGTGTTCATTATAACAGAGCGAAACAAATGTAGAAGTTATTCTCAAGTGTTCGAAAGTAATAGAGCGCAATAATTTCCTCATAAAAGTACAGACAAACCTTTAAACATACTTTTATATACATACGCAGTTATAATTTCCGTTTAGAATGTTCATGAGGAAGAAAATATTTGAAATGTTTTAAGATTCGTGTGTACAATTCAATGTGAGTTACACATGGGAAAACAGGTAGCATTTTGAGTGCTATGTTTGAATATTTATGAAGTGGAGAGAATTGGAAAAAAAAAAAAAAAGTTCAGTGGTTCTCAAAATATCCGTTGGTTGTTTCATATAAAATAATTTCAATAACTGTCAGACATTTTTAAATTTTAATCTTTGTTGTTTGTTTTATTGTATCAAAAAGGATTTTAAGTGAATTATTAAAGGACTTTTTCCTTTGAGGTTTGCACGATGAATAATCTATAAAGAAGTATCAGTCGTTACAAACTCTCTCTCTCTCTCTCTCTCTCTCTCTCTCTCTCTCTCTCTCTCTCTCTCTCTCTCTCTCTCTCTCTCTCTCTCTCTCTCTCATAGCTTAGGGGTCATTAATTGATTGATTCTTGATCCATTTGTCATCGTAAAATAAAAATTTTGATCTGAGAAGACAATATTGCTACCACTTTTTAGTTGACTGTTGAGAGTCGCCGCTATCCACATGAACTAAAATCAGCCAGAATTGAGTGTTCTGGAAGTCGTTGTTTGGCCAATAAATGTATTTCAGTGTCTCTCGCTTTTAGTTTGCGTATAATACACACACACACACACACACACACACACACACATATATATATATATATATATATATATATATATATATATATATATATATATATATATATATATATATATATATATTTATATTTATATATATACATGTATGTATGTATATATACAACAAAACAACAGAAAGAGCAACAAATACAGCCGTGTCTTGTCCACTTCAGGGATAAGGGTTTGGCCACTGCGTATTGTATGGAGCCTCATGATGAAGAAGGTGAGACTGATAAAATTATTATTATTATTATTATTATTATTATTATTATTATTATTATTATTATTATTATTATTATTAATTGCTAAGCTACAACTCTAGTTGGAAAAGCAGAATGCTATAAGCCCAGGGTCCCCAACAGGGAAAATAGCCCAGTGAGGGAAGGAAACAAGGGACAATAAAAGATTTCAAGAGCAGTAACAACATTAAAATAAATATTTCCGAAATAAACTATAAATACGTTAACAAAACAAGAGGAAGAGAAATTAGATAGAATAGTGTGCCCGAGTGTACCCTCAAGCAACAGAACTCTAACACAAGACAGTGTTATGTATGGGATGGTATAGTTTATCAATATGTGAATGTAAAGGGTGTTCAGAATTATTAAAAATCTTATGCAAAAATTATAACTAACCTAACAAAAGTGCCAGAGATTGATATCCTGCTCAGGGATGATGTGTTTAATAGACCGCAAGTTTTCGTTCAAGAAATTGAGATGAGAGTGGGCAACTGAAAACCAAACAGCAGAATAATGAAATGAAAGGATTAGAAAAATTCTCAGGATAAATTGATCACCGAAAATCTTAAAATATCTTTTCAATCTGCGCATTTTTTTTTTTTTTTTTTTTTTTTTTTTTTTTTTTTTTTTTTTTTTTTTGCACAATTGAAGGAGAAACAGACTGATTGTGTTTCTCAAAAGTAAAATTGCAATCAAGACTCACACCTACAATTTTAAATGAGTTGTATATAGTTAAAGACATATTGGCAATACAAACTAGTGGATGTCGAAGATGGACTGTTCTTGGCTTACTTACAATCGTACTTGTGTTGTTAGAGTTCAACCTCATGCCCCATAATTTGCATCATGCACTAATTTTAGCTAGATCTCTATTAAGTGATTCAGCAACCACAGGTATACAACCAGGTGATGGAATAGAAGCAAAGAGAGTAGCATCATTTGCATATGCAACCAACTTGTTTTCTAGATCAAATTACATATCCAGCATATATAGTGTGAAAAGTAATGGGCCGAGAACACTATCTTGAGGAACACCAGGTATTGTATTTCTTTAATCACTATTGTTTCCACTAACATCTACTGTATGGATCGGGTATATATAACGTCATTAAGTGGCACATGAATACTTTATTGAGTAACATTCAGCCTGTTGACAAGTTAACAAGTCAAGACAAATCCCCAAACTGTTAAACAGATGGACTCAAGATGTAATTCTAATAAAATATCCAATGCAACACAGCAATATTCCTAAAAATCCAATATTAAATGTAAATAGATTCGTGTACACAAAACAAAACAATAATACTGAATCCATAACAAAATACAAAAGGCACAACATAACCAACTATATTATTTCCAAATCCATCATGAATATGAACATGTGACATATCAGTACAGTAACTTACACCTTGCCGCTCCATATCCGGTTCTCACATATCCCTAAACGGTAGAGCGCTGGACATCACCCCTGCTAGTACACTCTGGACGTACACCTCTTCAAAGAAATAAACAAAAGAAATCTGCCTACGTTTGGACACCTGGCCGGGTGGCCAAATGACACCTGTCAAGTTGTCAACACAGAAAAATGACGGCTGGCAACTGACCCCCCCCCCCCCCCCCCCACCTCGTCTCCCACAATGCCCAACAAAACAATCATCACTTTGGGCAATAACTTATGTTCCTAATATTTATCCGTAATTGGATTAACGTTCTTTTTCTGTAAAATATAATGTTACAAATATATTTTACAATTGAAATGATTATGATTAAATCATACAATCACTGCAATTTAAAAATTGAATGATGATATTGAGAAAAGACCTACCTACTTTTATCCGTTATGTTTAAAGGCCTCAAGATTAAAATGGTCAAAAGTAGCCATGAAATTAAGCCCAATAATACGAACAAACTATCCTCAATCAAGGGAGACTGAAATTGTAAGAAGGCTATCATATGCTCCAAAGCCTTTGCGAAAGCCAAAATGCAAACTAGGGGAAAGATGATTGCCTTCGGCATAATAATGCACCTCTCTCTCTCTCTCTCTCTCTCTCTCTCTCTCTCTCTCTCTCTCTCTCTCTCTCTCTCTCTCTCTCTCTCTCTCCAATGTTCAACATTAATTGATTTGAATATTTTCGTGATATTGAAATACGATCAATCATTTTGCAATATTGGGCAATACCACACAGAACATTAACTCGACCATGTAAATCTTGCAACATGATTGGGATTTTATGGAAGGCAAAATATCAGGTCTTTGCATTAGCAATTATTAGCGTATTTTAAGACTAGGGTTGTAAAGAAAATCATGAGCGCTGCAATCATGTATACAGAATCATCCAGTTTGCATTTTATTCGGTAATATTTCTAATTTTGTAATGTTATTTTTTTGTGGTTGCGGTGGCGCTTAATATCTCCATTATTGTATGTTTCCTTTATAACCATTGTTCTATGATCGTAGGCGGTACCGTAGCCTCTATAACATGGGATCCCTCAGTAGGGATAAAGTCCCAACCTTGAAGAGACTGCAAAGGCACAATTTCAATACTTTGCACATTTGTTCTAAGTTTTATTCTACCATTAATCTTTCATTTCATTCATCTTCATTCATTCATGAAATTTTAAGCACTCTGCTCTGCCTCAAAACGATGTCAGACGATTTCATTAGCTGAAATCGTCTTTTGCAACTTCTATCACTCCAAGTGGTGACAGAAAAGAAGTGACGTGAAGAAATATAATCAGAAGTACGGAAAACGTTCAACCTTAAATAGAAGCGTTGTATTATTTGACGCATTCGGAGAAAGAAATTCTTGAATGGGCATGAACCATTTTCAGTTTTTGGAACAAGGCTAGTTCTATCACCTTGTAGTGTACAGTGTTCTAGCTATATATACTGATAAAGGGCTACTGCCTCTGAAACATTGCCAATGAAATAATAAACATATATACGAAATGTACTGTCTGAAGTTTTTTCTTCGGTTGAATCCATATAAATACTCCCCCCCCCCCCAATAAAAAAAGATAATGCCTTTTTGCGGCAGAAGCGATACAACTTATGTTAGTTTTTGAGGTCTAGTTGGTACCAGCACTTTTAGCTTTTTAAGTAAGCTCATTGTCATCCGAACTTAATGGGGTGGAGTTCTCTTGCTTAAGGGTACACTCAGGCACACTATTCTCTCTCATTCTTCTTCCTCTTTTTGAATTTTTATAGTTTATATATGAAAGATTTATTTTTATGTTGTTACTATTCTTAAAGTATTTTATTTTATTTGTTCGTAACTTTTCTTGTACTTTATTTATTTCCTTATTTCCTTTCTTCACTGTGCTGTTTTTCCCTGTTAGAGCCCTTGGGCTTATAGCATCCTGCTGTTCCAACTAGGGTTGTAACTTTCCTAATAATAAAAATAATAATAGTAATAATAATAATAATAATAATTTGCCAGAGATCATCGTTCAGGTGCCATATCCCAAAGGACGTATGCAATCATGGCTTGCCATTTCTCTCTTATTTCCGGCTTCCTGCAGTAACAGTCATTCTCATCAATCCATACATATATTTTTGTCTAGGCTTTCCTCTCGGCCTCCTTCCATCAATTTTACCAGTGACAGAGATGTTCTAATTCTTGTCTACCACTATGCGACCCACAAACCACATTTACCTACCTCTCATTGAAGCTAAAAGCTCTCTCCCAACTCCCACCCTCCAAAATACCGCTTCATTAGTTTGATCATCTATCTATCAACCATGGCACTTCCCCAAATTTTGGGAGGTAGCCGATATCAAGGAATCAAGGAAGAAGGGATTTTTCTTCTCATCTTTCTATATTGCCTGACGAGGGGACTCAGCCAAGTTTGTTTGGTACTGCTTGATAACAGGAAGGAAAAATCGAATCGCCAGTTTTAGTTGTCCAAACTATTCACTTCCTGGATGTGGAATTATTTTTAATTTATTTCACTGGGGTTGAAACGAACTGCAGATACTCTTGATCCCTTTTGTTATTTTATAAGCCCAGTGGGATATACAGCCTTGCACCTCTATCCTGCCCAGACCTGAAAGAATCTAGATAAATCTAGAACCTCCTATGTAGAGATAAAATGTCATTGAATACTAGGATCTCAGAAAAGAAAACGAGATAGAAGGACAATGATATTAACAATTTTATTGAAATGAAAATCTCCTATGAGCATATAAAAAAGAATTAATTTAGGACTAGACTGAAACTATCCGTAATAACTCAGCAGAATGTTATGGGTTTATTTGGTCTCCAGGCGCTGGCACTTAAAATTTATGTCCGCGAAAATCAGGTAACGTCTGTTGATGTAATTTCAACTCTCATAATAAACTAGTCAGGTTCATGGGAGAAAGCACGTGTGGTAATTATGAGGTTTATGCCTCTCTCTCTCTCTCTCTCTCTCTCTCTCTCTCTCTCTCTCTCTCTCTCTCTCTCTCTCTCTCTCTCTCTCTCTCTCTCTCATAATAGTAATAATATTAAAATATTGATAATACATATCCTTTCTGCCTGCTGTCCCTCGAAATTCAAGTGCAATCGGTATCGAGAGATGGGGTTGCTGCCCTCACACCTTATCCCAGATTGCTATGGACTAGTACACTTACGGAGCCTTGTGCTGGATGAAGAACGTATATTCGTACATTCAATACCTGGCTACACCTGACCTTGTTTGTTATTGACAATCACATGACAAGGTGTGTTTTTCCGCTTTAGACACACACTCATACTTTATATGTGTGTATATACTATATATATATGTGTGTGTGTGTGTGTGTGTGTGTGTGTGTTTTCAAGCTTTATACACACATCTCCCTTATATGATAAAGAGAAAGTGTCTGGTTATATACAGTATATATATATATATATATATATATATATATATATATATATATATATATATATATATATATATATATGTGTGTGTGTGTGTGTGTGTGTATATATATATAAATTTTATATATATATATATATATATATATATATATACATACATACACACACACATACATAACACTGTATATAAGACGTATGAACTCAAGATCATTCAAATGTATGCACCAACAACATCCGATACGGTGAAAGAAAAAGAAACTTTTTTATGGAGATCTGGAGATATCTATGAAAAACATAAAACTCAATTTACATTGGTTTTGGGTAATTTCAATGCTAAAACGAAGAGAGTAGGCACAAGGGTTGACAGAAGAGACGTGCTTGTGGGATTTGCTGTAAGAATAGTCTTAAAATCATGAAAAAAAAAAATTTTATAAAAAGGAACGTAGAAAAGGAGCATGAAGTATCCGAAATGGAGAAACAAAAAAATTAAATAGATTTTATTCTCAGTGTTATATCTTTAACTTGATGTTAAAGATATAACTGTGTAAGTTAAAATCAAGGGATCATGGAATGGTGAGAAGCAAAATTTGTTTAGATCTGAGGAAAGAGAATGCAGGGAAAAGCGAGTGATGAGATAAGAAAATCAAAACACACATACGGTACATGGCTCCCCCCCCCCCTAAAAAATGCCATACCGTAAAATCGGGCGCCCTGCTCTTGAGAGGCGTACTGGAGGTGGGTCATCTTGCAGAGATACACAGGTTTAAGGCAATCAGTGGAGACTCAGTCTTCTCTGCCACGAATTTTCAGTACGAACCCCTTCGTTGTTCGGCGGATCAGATCACAAGGAAAGGGGCCCACGAAAGGGAGCATTCGCAGTGATTTGATGGTATCGTTGCGCAGAAAGACGTGCGATGGCTTGTGCAAATCTGTCGCCATGTGTTGCTTCGCTGGGGGCTTGTAAGTCTGGCAGCATGAAATAAATCTTCCCACAACGTGACGTTGGTGCTGGAGATTGTCAGAAGAGGTTGCAGACGGAAAAAATCCGGCAGAGGGGTCCAACGGGCCATATACCGTTTCAGCTGCTGAGACATACAGGGTGTCTTTAGGAGTGGTCCTTAGTCCAAAGAGGACCCAGGGAAGTTGGGTAAACCAGTTGTAGTCCTTGTAGTGGGACATCAAAGCTGGTTTTAGGGCGCAATGAAAATATTCAACCATTCCGTTGACAGCAGGGTTGTAGGAGGTTGTCTGATGTAAAGGGATTCCCAGGAGATTTGCTAATGATATCCACAATTGAGAGGTAGAAGTGGTACCCATGTCAAAAGTAATATAATTAGGTATACAAAATCTTGCTACCTATCCTGAGAGTAAATCATATGTACATGACGCAGACATTGAAGTTTTCATGGGAATGGCTTCTGGCCAATGAGTGGAGTGCTCGGTGACGGTGAACATGTAACATAGTCCTTGTGATGTTAGTAGGGGCCCAGCAACGTCGACATGAACGTAGGTGTGGACACAAGCATTAGCATCCTTAGTATTGACGTGCCAAATGAACTTTGTCTTCAGTAGCTGTGCAGTAGATCGGCGCGAGGGATGTGAAAGTCCACGATTGAAATCAAATGCCTATTGGCTCATGGGAGCAGGTACCCATGATTTAGGTCTAACAGTCCTGACGTCACAGAGGAAGGTGACTGAGTCATCGACAGGGACATCTTCCCAACAAAGGGATGTGCTGTATGACCTATATGCTTGGTACTGTAGATCTTTTCATTGGGCTTATGCCCAAGTGTTGTAATCTAGTCCCATATTAATTTTGGCCAATGCTTTTCTTGACAGGCATCAGCAATTTTCCCATGGTTGTGTTGAAGGGTGCAGTTTTATTCACCCAAGGAAGAGAGATATCGATGTTGATGGGTGGACCAGACGTTGGACTGTTGAGTGAAGGCGTGTACCAGAGGCATGTGGTCTGTGCAATTGATGAAAGGCGTACCTTCCAAGAAGTGGTTAAAGTGATGGACAGCCAAGTACACTGCCAGCAATTCACAGCCGAAGGTAGAGTAGATGGATTCTGCCTTGGATAGTTTTCTACTGAAGAAAGCCAATGGGTAGGGCTAGCCGTTGACCACCTGCTCGAATACTGCACCACTAGCGACGTCCCTGGCATCGGTGAAGAGAAGGAGAGGTGTATGTGGCACAGGAAAAGTGAGAGCAGCAGCAGTTGATAGGGTATTCTTAGTGTTGCAGAAGGCCGCTTCTTGAAGGGGACCCCACTTCAGGTCTTTTGGCTAGCCCTTGAGGGAGGTGTAGAGGGGGGCAAGAGTAGTGGGGATGGTGGCAAAAAACGTTGATAATAGTTTATCATGCCCAAGAATTCTTGCATTGCTTTAATGGTCGAGGGTTTGGGGAAGTACTGAACGGCTGCTACCTTCTCAGGGAGGGGGTGGACTCCTTCAGGAGTTTTACAGTGCCCTAAGAAAGATACTTCATTGGAGCCAAAGGTACACTTTTTGTACCGGACTGCAAGGCGGTTCTGTTCCTCTTTGGAAGAAGAGAACATGAGTATGGTGTCCTTGTTACACACACAGAAGAGGAGGTAAGATGCCATCTATGAGACGAACAAAAGTGGCCCCAACATTACAAAGCCAAAAGCAGGAGTAATTGAAGGTATATATAATGAAGGGGGTGGTGCTGAATCTGGCGAACACAGGGGCCCTCATCGTCTTGATATGGGGACAAATACTGCGTTTGGCAGGAACTGTGGCCATTTGATGAAGTTCTGGACAGAAGACTTCCTGGTACAACGTGAGGTGGTGGGTGTGGGCATCCGTGGGTGCACTGATGTGGAAAGCGAGGTTGGAGGGCCGGGTGGAAGAGGTGTGGATGAGTAATACACCGCTTTGACTAGCCATCAGTGAGCAACATCAACTAGGAGGTGATAGTGTGAGAGGAAATCCACGCTGAGGATTGGCAACGTGACATCAAGAATGAGAAACTTCCCATAATATATGACTTCCAAATGATAACGTGAGGTTCTCATAATCATGGGTGGGAATCACAGATCTGTTGCCAGCTACTAGGTGAACGTTGGCAGATTTAGACAGACTATATTGTGTCCTGACGAATAGCCTTGACAGAAGGAAATGGCAAGCACCCGTGTCCACCAAAAATTTCTCGCCCGTACTTGCATCATGTGAAAAGTAAAGATCGGTGACAGAGGAGGCCACTGTCATAAGCGATGGCCTACTTACAGGTTTTTTGGCCACTGACAACCTTTCGAATATTTCTTTGTAGCAGCCCCAAATTTGGAGTGGTAGTAGAATAACTGCGGCCGATGGGCGTCAGTAAGTGGCTGTAAAGGTCGTTGGTGTGGGGGGGTGGTTGACGGTTTTGTCACCACTCTATCACGTCATGGGGTGGCCATTTATGTCCTACCGCATTCACGTCAGCTTTGGTTGATGTTGAATAGTTGTCCTCTTCGTCAGGAGTTGAGGGGTTGATGTAGTTCTTGAAGGTGATGAAATGGTTGTCAATAAGCGCGTCGACTTTGGTCATCAGATCCTTCATGGCCAAAATATCGACATCAGGTATGGCAGCGTGCACAGGTTTGGGTAAGCGTCGTACCCAAAGGGCACGAAGTAGGTTCACTTTACAATGAGAGCCATCTGCGGTAGGTTGCAGGTGAGCAATACTGGTCATTTCCCTGAGGGCGAAAAAGTTTGGCTATGCGGATGTGTATTGCTCCAGGAGATAATTTTTTGAGGGTGCCGTACACTATTGGGGTGTCCCCTTACTAGCAAAGCCAATCGGAGATTTCTGGTAAAGTGTCCTCAGGGATCCCAACGAGAACATAATCATCTTTGGTGCTTGACTGAGTCACGCCCTTGATACGAAACTGGACTTCAGCACGGTGGAACCAGCCAACGCTTCTCCGCTGGCAAAGGACAGCAATTTCATTGAGGCGGCGTGTGCAGAAGAGACCGGTTCTGTTGGCAGCAATTTCAAACAGTGGGGCACAACAGTGAGTGGTCAGGCGGGAGGGAGTGGACATTCTACTGGTCACCAATGTGCGAGCGGGGAATTAAGTGATAACTGAGAAACGAAGTGAATGCAACTAAACTTTATTAAACAATCCTCGCTTTTATATACAGCGAGTTGCAAGAAAGAACGTAACAATTATTCAAACATGAAAAAGTTGTGCTAGCATTATAACACAGGTTGGTCCGTTAACAGTGCTGGGAAGAGCGAGTAATAAAATAAAAGATCAAGACCATTACCATGTACTAGTGTGTATGAAACACGTGTGGTACATTATAGATCAAAATATATTTTAGTAGGTCTTGGACAGTGGTACCTTTTTTACCTTACCATTGGCAGTGCATCTTTAACCACATGCAACTCACCTTGATTGACAATCGACGTTTCAAAAGAAGCCTGTTTCGGGCTATCTCTTCCTTACTTGCAGATTTTTTTTTAATGATCTGGGTATCTATTCGGAATCTTCATACGCTATTTTTCCTCGTTGAGAATATTTGCTCTTCATTTGTCAAGTAGCAGACTTAAAGCTTTATATATTTCTTAATCGGTCTCAGCATTAATTTCTGGGAGAGGGTTTCAATAAACTCACTTTTCGTACTGCATACAGATTTTTATAATTCGGGTCCTTCTCTCTTCTCGTTTCTTTCCAGACTGTACCATCTACGACGCCGTAATAAATGTGCAATTTCATTCTAACAGTTTCTATTTTATTTTGAGACGTCCAATACCACACAGTTTTTGGATTTTTTTTTTATCCTGTATTAATTAAATTCTGAATTGCTATTCCAAGTTGGTGTTGTTAAATTGTTGGAGTTTCAAAATTTCAATCATGGTGCAAATCTAGTTCTTTTTTCATATTTTTGTATTTTGTTATTTATATAATTTTCATGTCTTTTTTTTATTCCTATTATATACTATATTCATTACCCTTTTCCTTCATTTTTCTATGCTAGACTACTTTTTCTATTTTTATAAATCTTGTAACATTCTGATGTTCCAAATAAGGAAGCATCATGGCTTGTAATATACAATATATATATATATATATATATATATATATATATATATATGTATATATATATATATATATATATATATGTATATATATACATATATATATATATATATATATATATATATATATATATATATATATATATGTATATATATACATATATATATACATATATATATATGTGTATATATATATATATATATATATATATATATATATATATATATATATATATATATATATATACACATACACAAACGCGCGGGCGCGAAGTAGTACTTCATACAGTGTACAAGTGTCGTGACTTCTACTTATTATTGTGATGGTCCAATTCATCATACACTTTCACTGATGACTATTTGATCCTGTTGCCAGCCATTTCAATTTTTGCTTGCTATAGTCTCTCTATGTTTGATTTCAAACTTCTGTATTTTATGCATGCCCTTGTTTTTGTCTAAATCTTTTAACCTTCTGACTTTGAAGGGGTGGTATTCTTCTTTTTCATAGTTGACATAGACAATTTATTTCGTATTCTTTTTCCCTCCTGAAGGGTTTGAATATGTAGAAATTGCTACCCGTAATTGCTATAAACTGTTATGCCAACTTTAAAACTGCGAGAGGTGCCAATGGTTGAACAGTGGCAATTTAATAATGTACTTGAGACAGTATCAAAGATTCTCATCAGTTTTCCTATGTGACGTAAGTGGAAGAGTAATTAATACGAAAACAGCTCCTTAACATCTTACTATATTTAGCAACAGCATAGATATTTATAGGCCTCCTAGAAGTTAAATCAGAGTGAATATTCCATGTGTACATTCAATTGCTTTAGTCAATAAGGTTGACATTGGTATAAAAACTAACAATATAACAGCATCTAATGTAAATAGAGTTGAAATAAGCGTGTTACATTGAATTTTTTATTCTGTGGAGTCGTATAGCGGTTACTATGTGCGTTGTGTAGAAGAAAACGTAGAGAAGGCATTCTTCTTTATTTGTATGTGCTTTGCTTACTACATATGCAGCACATGGCTCCCCCATTGAAGTAGACATGCATGGAAAGGAGGGTAACCTACCCTTGAGAGTTGGCTGGTCGTCCGGCAGAAGAGACACAGGTTTTAGGCAGTCAATGGTGATCCAGTCCTCTTTACCACGAATGTTCAGGAGTTAAGCTTAGTACAATGTATGACATGGAATGTCCTCAAATATGGATTTCAAGCGTCGTTGTGCATGGAGACGTAAGTGGTGGTGTGTAGGCCTTTCAGTATGTGCTACTTTGCTCTGCCTTTGTAAGTCTGTGAGCAGGGACTTAAGCACTAGAGATCATCCGAGTAGGTCGTAGATGGAACAAAATTCTGCAAGGACTACCATCGGGTTGCCATATACCATTTCAACCACTGAGACATATATTGTGTCTTTGAGAGGGGTCTTCAGTCCGTGGAAGACCCAAGGAAGTTTTGGAAACCATCTGGACTCGGTACAGCGAGACATCAAATCATCTTTGAGAGTACAATGGAAATGTTCCACCATTCTTCTGGCTGCAGGGTTGTAAGCATTAGTCTGATGTAGGGTGATGCCGAGAAGTTGCCCTAATGATGTCCACAATTGAGAGTTGAAAGTGGTGTCCTTGTCGGAATAAATATTCTGTAGGATGCCAAATCTCGCCATCAATCTGAAAAGTAAGGCTGCAGTGCATGAGGTGGATGTTACATCTTGCCTGTGTATAGCTTCAGGCCTGCAAGTGGAATAATCAATGACTGTGAAAAGGTAACGGTGTCCTTGTGCAATATGTTGTGGGTCAACCATGTTAACGTGAATGTGGGCTAAATAACACTGGTTGATGAAAACTGCCTGCACCTGAATCTTTGTCGATGCACTTTTGATGTTTGACATAAATTACAGGTGTGGACCAAATCCTTGGCATCTTTAGCAATGCCATGCCATATGAACTTTGCCATCAGTAGCTGTGCAGTAGATCGATGCAAGAGATGTGAGAGGCCAGTGATAATTTGAAACATCTGTCGTCAAATGTGGCCCCTGCAAATGATGAAGGAAGTGATGGATAGCCAAATACACTGCCAGTAATTTTCAGTCAAAGGTAGAGTAGTTGAATTTCGCATTGGAAAATTTTCTACTTGAAAACGGTCAATGGCGTTGGCGATCCATTGATGTTTTGTTTGAGTACCACGCTTCAGTGACGTCACTGGCATGGGTGAAGAGTAGGAGGGGTTCAGTTGGTACGGGAAAGGTGAGAGAAGTAGCAGTTGAAAAAAGCAGCCTCCTGAAGGAGGCCCCACTTCAGGTGTTTTTGCTTGTCCTTGAAGGAGTAGTAGAGGGCTCAAGATTGGTGGTGATTGTTGGTAAGAGCCAGTGATAATAGTTCACCTTGCCCAAGAACTTCTGCAGTGCTTTAAGGGTCAAGGGTGTGGGGAACTGTACGGATGATACTGACTCAATATGGGGATGAACACCCTTAGGAGTGATCCGATGACCCAAGAATACCACTTTTTTGGCAGCAAAGCTACACTTCTCATACCTGACTACAAGGCTTTTTTGCTGTAGGTAGTCGAGGACAATGCGTAGATGACGTAGCTAGTCTTCTCTGGGAAAGAGGATTATTTGTATGTCATCTATGTAACATAAGCAGAAGAGGAGTTCCCCTAAGATGCCGTTCATGAATCGTTGAAATGTGGCCTATGCATTATGAACGTCAAACCAGGAGTAATTAAAACTCTATGTGCCAAAGGGGATTAGTGGTGGTGGTCATAGGAGTGTCTTTTGGATTCATGGGCACCTTGTAATACACTTTCAGTAGGTTTAAGGTCGAAAATACTTTAGCATTGAGGAGATAGGTAGGGATGTTGGTGATGTTTGGGAAGGAGTATTTTCCTGGTTCTCTCTGCATGTCAAGATGGCTGTAATTCCCACAAAAGCGTAGGGTTCCATCCTTCTTTAGGAAAATGTGCAAGGGCAATGACCATGGACTTGAGGCCTTTTGACTTTTTCATCTTGGTGAATGTATGTTTAGCAGTTACTAAATATCTGAATCTTGTAAACACTGGGTGTGCCATCATCTTAATATGGTGATAGATACCATGCTTTGCTGAAACATTGGGTGTCTGACATTCGGAATGGAAAATGTCGAGATATAAAGTGAGGGCCATCGATGCCTTTTGATCTCCCAATGGTTTTTGAAAGAGCTGAAATATCTTGGCTACATGGGCAGCTGGTGACAGTGGGTACTGGTCCAGTAGGTATGATTTAATTACATCATACTGTATGGAAGCGTCCCTTTGCATGCAAAGCCCATCGGAGATTTCTGGGAAGGTTCCGTCTGGGATTGCAGTGATGACATAGTCGTATTTGCTGCTTGAGCGGGTCACGTCCTTGATGCAGAACTGAACCTCCCTTCTCTAAAACCAAGCAAACGCATCTCTGTTGGCGAAGGTGGGGAGTACCTTTGATATAGCGTGGACAGAT
>NC_090754.1:65074913-65077413 GCF_036898095.1 Palaemon carinicauda
ATCGGGGACATCAACTGATTATTTTTTTTATTTCTATCCAGGAAATCAACCGATTTGTGTGTGTGAGTTATTCTTCCTTGTTCATATGATTTGAATATCTTAAGATCTAGACTAATATTGTAGATAGCAGTCCCTCCTCGCAATCTGTTGGACGGATTTAGAGCTCTCAAGTCCGATAGTTTCTAGCAAATTATGTGTTTGGCTTTTATAAAATAAGATAGAAATCGTGAGAATAGCGGCGATTCAGAACAAAAAATTATTTTTGCAAAATACACAAAAACAAATATTTCCTTGATCAATCAGTTAATGAAAGATCTTAATGCGAAATTATATATATAGAAAATATCACTATCAGCATTCTTTTCTTTCTTTTTATCTGACTTTCCAGCTATTATAAATAAGAATAGAAGGGAGGAAACGAGTGGAAAGCAAATAAACTATAGACAATTAATGAGTGAACATAGGAAATATAGATACTATCAAACAAATCTTGTATCAATATGTTCAACAGAAAAGTTCTATTGAACAAGAGATGGGTAGGAGAGGGTTGAGGAAATTATTTTACCTACTGAGTCTTCAATAGCCATTGCCTGGCCCTCCCTGATCCTAGCTTGAGTGGAAATGGGGCTTGGTCACTGATCATATACATATACGGGCAGTCTCAAAGACACGGTCCTGTTCTTTCCCTCTGCCTGTCATAAGCAGCTTTTAAATTGTAGAAAATCCTGGTCACCCAAACACTCAGTTTCAGTATCCTTTAAGAATGTTTGCATATAAACATTACTGGCTCTGTGAATTGTATATATGTAAATATATATATGCAGTATATATATATATATATATATATATATATATATATATATATATATATATATATATATTGTGTATATATATATTATATTATATATATATATATATATATATAATATATATATATATATATATATATAATACAGTATATATATATATATATATAATATATATATATATATATATTGTATATATATATATATATATATATATATATATATATATATATATATATATATATATATATATATATATATTGTATATATATATATATATATATATATATATATATATATATATTGTATATATATATATATATATATATATATATATATATATATATATATATATATATATGTATATATATGTATATATATATATACATATATATGTATAATAGTTTTATGTTGATTTTACACAGAAAATTAAACATTTTCTGTGTTAGATTAACGTAAAATGTTTTTATACTGGCAAGATGCCACAAGGCCAAGGGCTCCAGCATGAAATGAAGCAGAGAAATAACGAATAAAATATTTGAGAAGTAATGAAGAAAATCTTAAGATATAAGATCAACGTCAAGATAGATCTGTCATGTAGAAATTATGAAACAAGAGTTACGCGAATTTCAAACTTTACAACAAATTAAATTTGTGAAGTTTCACTAATTCAACCGCTGTGTTAAGAAGATCATTCTACAATCTGGTCACAGCTGGGGGAAAAAAAAAAAAAAAAAAAAAAAAAAACTTCTAGAATATTGTGTCTTATGATGGTGAACGCAAGACTTAGTCTTAGAATCTTGCTTGAGGGTATACTCGGGCACACTGTTCTATTTAGTTTCTCTTCCTCTTGTTTTGTTAGTTTTATTTTTTATAGTTTATATAGGAAATCTATGATTCACAACTTCGCATCTGTTTTTCCATATGCAAAAGTTAAGTTGTTCTCTCGCAGTTGTATAATAATGATGCCAACTTTTCCTTAAAAATGAAAATGATTGCATCGTTAACATCATGTCTGCAAGATAAAGTACACCAAGCTTTTGATTGACAAATAGAATATTTGCCTGAAGAAGTAAATGACATAATTTATTATTTTGAAGATAACTCGTAGATCCAGAAGACCACAAAGATTTGATGTAAACGTTTGGAATATGTATGCAAGAGTGCAGGATGATCTACTGGAAATTAACACTGCAGTAGAAGGTTGGCATCTTAGTTTTGCTGTATTGGTTGTTTGCTCCCATCTTAGTATTTGGACATGCATACGATGTGTTCGAAAAGAATACGCACTGTAAGAAGTATATGTCACATATGCCCTTGCTGGTCATACTCAAGAAAAAAAAAATTATATGAATTCTGTTATAGACGTGTAAAATCGGCCTATGTTAGATTTTTTCCAAAGGAATAGCTTTTAATCTTAGGTTTTAGATACCAGTCTGTTAATGCATCATTAATTAAAATTATTTTTTTTAACTGTTGTTGAATACACTATACTATTACTTCATTATTCAATTTTATTTTCTTCTGTTTTTAATATTTTTTTATTATAATTTTTTCTTTGAATTTATTCATTTATCCTATAATGATGATTTATGTTTTCATTGTTTTCTTATGACATTCATTTATTATTATTTGGATTTACTGTATTTTACTCTTCCTGAATAATAGATTCTATTAATTTTATTTTTATATTG
>NC_090754.1:65082413-65087413 GCF_036898095.1 Palaemon carinicauda
AGAAGCTAAGCTACAAGCCTAGTTGTAAAAGCAAGATGCTATAAGCTCAAGGGCTCCAACAGGGAAAAATAGCCCAGTGAGGAAAGTAAACAAGGAAAAGAATACATTAGAAGAGAAGAATACAATCAAAATAAAATATCTCAAGAACAATAACATTAAATTAAATCTTTCATAATCTGTAAGCATTGAAGATTCCAATCCTGTATATTATGCCATTCATTAAATGGGTCTATTATTGAGGTTGTAGGTAAAGAGGTATTATGGATGGAGGAAGAAGAATGAGAGCGGAAGCCAAGTGTTTAATACCGACACAGGTGATCCACACGTGTGGAAGGAACAGGTGTGATATTCGTGAAAGGTTACATTGTTTTAAAATGCGTTAGATGGAGATTTATTATTATTATTATTATTATTATTATTATTATTATTATTATTATTATTATTATTATTATTATTATTATTAGCCAAGCCATAACCCTAGTTGGGAAAAGCGAGATACTATAAGCCCAAGGGCTCCAATAGGGAAAAATAGCCCAGTGAGGATACGAAATAAGGAAATAAATAATTGATGAGAACAAATTAACAATAAATTATTCTAAAAACAGTAACAACGTCAAAACAGATGTATTATTATTATTATTATTATTATTATTATTATTATTATTATTATTATTATTATTATTACTTGCTATGCCACAACCCCAGTTGGAAAATCAGGACGCTATAAGGCCAGGGGGTCCCAACAGGGAAAACAGCCTAGCGAGGAAAGGAAACAAGGAAAAACAGTCGACACCAAATGCTGAAAATTCCCCAGGGTATACTGAAAAGCAGTGACACGAAATGGTGGAAATGGCCCAAGGGTTACTCAAAAGCAGGCGACACCAAAAACTGAAAATTCCCCAGGGTATACTGAAAAGCAGTGACACGAAATGGTGGAAATGGCCCAGGGGTTACTCAAAAGCTGTCGACACCAAGAACTGAAAATTCCCCAGGGTTTACTGAAAAGCAGTGACACGAAATGGTGGAAATGGCCAAGGATTTACTGAAAATCAGTCAACATCAAATTCTGAATATTTCCAAGGGGTACTTGAAAAACAGACGACACCAAATGCTGAAAATGACCAAGGGGTTACATAAAAGGTCACCAAATGATGGAAATGACCCAGGGGTTACTGAAAAGCAGACGACACCAAATGCTGAAAATAAACAAGCGGTTACTGAAAAGCAGTCGACACCTAATGCTAAAAATGGCCCAAGGGTTACTGGAAAGCAGTAGACACCAAATGCTGGAAATGGCCATAGGGTAAATGAAAAGCAGTCGACACCAAAAAGGGGAAAATGGCCAGGGGGTAACTGAAAAACAATCGACACCAAATGCTGAAAATGAACAAGGGGTTACTGAAAAGCAGTAGACACCAAATGCTGAAAATAGCCAAGAAGTTACTGAAAAACAGTCGACACCAAATGTTGAAAATGGCTCAGGGGTTACTGCCTAGCAGTAGACACCAAATGGTGAAAATGGTATAGGGTTTACTGAAAACCAATCGACACCAAATACTGGAAATGCCCAAAGGGTTATTGAAAAGTAGTCGACACCATATGCTGGAAATGGCCAAAGGGTTATTGAAAAGAAGTCGACACCAAATGCTGGAAATGGCCAAAGGGTTATTAAAAAGTAGTCGACACCAAATGCTGGAAATGGCCAAAGGGATATTGAAGAGTAGTCGACACCAAATGCTGGAAATGGCCCAAGTGTATTTGAAAAGTAGTCGACACCAAGTGCTGGAAATAGCCAAAGGGTTATTGAAATAGTTGACACCAAATGCTGGAAATGGCCAAAGGGTTATTGAAAAGTAGTCGACACCAAATGCTGGAAATGGCAAAAAGGGTAATTGAAAAGAAGTCGACACCAAATGCTGGAAATGGCAAAAGAGTTATTGTAAAGTAGTAAACACCAAATGCTGGAAATGGCCATGGGGTTATTGAAAAGCAGTCGACACCAAATTATTATTATTATTATTTGCTAAGCTACGACCCTAGTTGGAAAAGCAGGATGCTATAAGCCCAAGAGCTTCAACAAGGAAAATAGCCCAATGAGAAAAGGACATAAGGTAACTACAAGAGAAGTAACTAACAACAAAATAAAATATTTTAAGAACAGCAAGAACACCCAAATAAATCTTTCATGAATATATTATAAAAACTTTAAAAAACAAGAAGAGAAATAAAATTGAATAATGTGCTAGAAATGGCCAAGGAGATACTGAAAAGCTTTCGACACCAAATATTGGAAATGGCCAAGGAGTTACTGAAAAGCTTTCGACACCAAATATTGGAAATGGCCAAGGAGTTACTGAAAAGCAGTAGACACCAAATATTGGAAATGGCCAAGGAGTTACTGAAAAGCAGTAGACACCAAATATTGGAAATGGCCAAGGAGTTAATGAACACCAATCGACATCAAATGCTGGAAATGGCCAAGGAGTTACTGAAAAGTAGTCGACACAAAAGGCTGGAAATGGCCAGGTGGTTATTGAAAAGTAGTCGACACCAAATGCTGGAAATGGCAGGTGGTTATTGAAGAGTAGTCGACACCAAATGCTAGAAATGTCATGGGGTTATTGAAAAGTAGTCGTCACCAAATACTGGAAATGGCCAAGGAGTTACTGAGAAGCAGTCGACACCAAATGCTGGAAATGGCCAAGGAGTTACTGAGATGAGAAGCAGTCGTCACCAAATGCTGGAAATGGCCAGGTGTTTATTGAAAAGTAGTCGACACCAAATGCTGGAAATGGCTAGGTGGTTATTGAAAAGTAGTCGACTCCAAATGCTAGAAATGGCATGGGGTTATTGAAAAGTAGTCGTCACCAAATACTGGAAATGGCCAAGGAGTTACTGAGAAGCAGTCGACACCAAATGCTGGAAATGGCCAGGTGGTTATTGAAAAGTAGTCGACACGAAATGCTAGAAATGGCATGGGGTTATTGAAAAGTAGTCGACACCAAATACTGGAAATGGCCAAGGAGTTACTGAAAAGCAGTCGATACCAAATGCTGGAAATGGCCAAGGAGTTACTGAAAAACAGTCGACATCAAATGCTGGAAATATCCAAAGGGTTATTGAAAAGTAGTCGACACCAAATGTTGGAAATGGCCAAGGAGTTACTGAAAAGGAAATGGCCAATGAGTTACTGAAAAGCAGTCAACATCAAAAGCTGGAAATATCCAAGGGGTTATTGAAAAGCAGTTGACACCAAAGGCTGAAAATGGCCAATGAGTTACTGAAAAGCAGTCGAGACCAAATACTGGAAATGGGGAAGGAGTTACTGAAAAGCAGTCGAGACCAAATACTGGAAATGGGGAAGGAGTTACTGAAAAGCAGTTGAGACCAAATACTGTGAATGGGGAAGGAGATACTGAAAAGCAGTCGAGACCAAATACTGGAAATGGGGAAGGAGTTACTGAAAAGCAATTGAGACCAAATACTGTGAATGGGGGAAGGAGTTACTGAAAAGCAGTTGAGACCAAATACTGGAAATGGGGAAGGAGTTACTGAAAAGCAGTTGAGACCAAATACTGTGAATGGGGAAGGAGTTACTGAAAAGCAGTCGAGACCAAATACTGGAAATGGGGAAGGAGTTACTGAAAAGCAATTGAGACCAAATACTGGAAATGGGGAAGGAGTTACTGAAAAGCAGTTGAGACCAAATACTGTGAATGGGGAAGGAGATACTGAAAAGCAATCGACACTAAATACTGGAAATGCATCGAAAAGTGATGTTTGAAAACTGTGGCCGTTACTCATACTCTCACACAGTACGAACAAACTGACATACATTATGTAAAGACAGCATTGCCCACAGTATGTACAGCAGTATTAAAGTGGGAAAAAAACTGTTAGTAAATAGCGGTGAAGCCCCTGCCATAGATGACCTCTAGGAGATGGAGAGAAAGGGAGAGAGAGAGAGAGAGAGAGAGAGAGAGAGAGAGAGAGAGAGAGAGAGAGAGAGAGAGAGAGAGAGAGAGAGAGAGAGTAGTAAAATGCATGTTTGTGTAAGAGCAACGACCTCATCACATAGGATTATACGAGCAAGTTGTGCTGCCTCTTAAGGTCCCGGTGAAAATATCCCTTCGGCCCTCCCGACAAAAGGAAGTAAATAAAGATAAAAGATTTACTGGCCGTAAAAGTCTAGTCATGTGGTTCTGATTCTGACATTCGGTATTTGGATCTCTTCTACAGAGAGAAACCTTTTTTTTCAATATGTTTATTTGATGTATATTTCTTGTAAATCGGAAGTTATCATCTTCATTCACAGCTCTCTCTCTCTCTCTCTCTCTCTCTCTCTCTCTCTCTCTCTCTCTCTCTCTCTCTCTCTCTCTCTCTCTCTCTCTCTCTCTCTTTTTTTACATGCATTGTTTCGTCACTTTTAGATTTTCTTTCTTTTTGAACTTGTGATCGTGTGAAGGGTTGCTGCTTCAATTTAAAAAAGATAAAAAATAAGTTGTTTTTACAGCAGAACAAATGAGTCTGGCGTGAATGTTAATGGGTCACAGTGATGTGTGAGGAATCCTTCGTATTAATTTTAAGCTACATATTATTACCCTGATCCCACCGAGATGGGCAAATGTTATCGTTTCAGGTAGATTTCTTTGTGTGTGTGTGTGTGTGTTTTTGTGTTTGTTTGTTTCATTGCTAGCAACTTTATCGAAAAACTACCTGACCGATTTATATACTTGAAATTTTCAGGAGAGATGTTATATAACACATATTATACCCAAATGAAAATTTGTATAACGCAGGGTCAAGGTCAAGATCACAGTGATCTAAAAGGTCAGAATCAAGTTTTTGCTATTACTCCGTCAAATGTTATCTGATTCACTTGAAACGAAAACAAAAGTGTTGAAAATATGATTCTATATACATATGGAATAGTGAAAATACATAGTCTTGATGATTGGTAGGTTCAAATTTCAAGAGATCGAATTTTCAAGGTCACCGAA
>NC_090754.1:65092413-65094913 GCF_036898095.1 Palaemon carinicauda
TTCCTTTCGAACTCAACATCCTAACTACTATTCCATAAAGGAGTAGTAGCTGCACAATTATTCTGTGTCTAACATAAAATTGAAGTCTCTCATCAATCTTTTGTACGTTGTCTGCTCCCATTTTCTCTTCTCATATTGTGTGACTCTTGTTGTCTCTCATCTTCCCGTCATCCATTATATTCACTCCCTGATACCTTTACCAATCAACCACTCCTTGGTCCTAGCTTGGGTGGAGAGGGAGCTTGGGCGCTGATCATATGTATATATGGTCAGTCTCTAGGGCATTGTCCCGTTTAATAGGGCAATGTCACTGTCCCTTGCCTCTGCCATTCATGAGTGGCCTTTAAAATTGTTTTTATTACGATTTTCTATATACAAAGTAACAACAATCCCTCCTATATATTCCTTTGGAATCTGTCTTTTATCTACCAATACCACGAAACCCCGTTCAACCACTGTGTTAATCCCCTCACACTGTCACCACCAGACCGCAGCATCTCGGTTTGAAATCCCTATATATTCCTCTCAGTCTCTTTTCTCACATCCTCAAAAATCACTTCCGCAATCCTTCACAGGCGTGTACTGACTTTTTCAAATGTTGCTTGGATACATGAAGGCTGTATGCTCAAAATGGGAGGATAGTGTATATATAAATATATATATATATATATATATATATATATATATATATATATATATATCATATATTATATATAATATATATATATATATATATATATATATATATATATATATATATATATATATATATATATATATATATATATATATGAGATGATCAAGCAGGATTAAAAAAGTTTGAAGTTTTACTGACCAAATTTTCATTTTGAGATATGTACAGCAATTCGTAGAATATAGAAATCCACTTCTCATGGCATTTCTGGACTATGAAAAAGTCTTTGATAGTGTTCATTGGCTAATTTTGTGAAGAGTCCTGCATTATTATTGAGTTTCTCTTAAATATATAAATTTGATTAAGTCTGTTCATGAGACTAGCAAGTGCAATGTTAATGTTAGTGAAGACCTATCAAATGAATTTCCAGCGAACAGTGGAGTACTCCAAGGGAATGTGTTGTCACCTATGTTGTTTATCCTCCTCATGGATTTTGTAATGCATAGAACAGTTGGGGATGGTGGAGAAGTAGTGGACTGGATTGGTAATAGGAAATAAGCTGACCTAGATTATGATGATGATGCTGTCCTTATTATCAGAACGCCACAGGATTTCCAATGCCTGCTTACCAGAATGCGTGAAGTATTATAGGAGGTTTGGGCTCAGATTGAATAGAAGAAAGACAGACATGATGAAAACGGAATATACAATAGAAGATGAAATATCATTGGAAGTCGAAAAAATTAATAAGGTGGAATCATTTAAGTATTTAGGAACTATGATCTCCAATACAGGGTCGATGGAATTGGAGTTTAGTGAAAGATTGAAAAAACAAATCAGACAATAGCTAGGTTAAGTAAAATTCGGAAATCAAGTCGTCTGCAATTACATTTAAAAATCAGGCTATATATCAGTTTAGTGAGAGTGGTGTTACTGTATAGTCATGAGTCATGGTATGACAATGAAACGATCTCCAACAGATTCAGTAGATTTGGGAACAAAGCCCTCAGAAGAATATTGGGAGTTGAATGGCAGGACAGTATTAGAAATGAAACTATAAGAAAGATTACTCGAGTACCATATTTGGATGAGATCATGGTAAGGGGTATTTGGAAGACTCAGGCTTTCATGGCTGAGGACTATGAAAAGTGAAGTAGAAGTTGAATGGAGAAATATTTAAATAAAAGCTCAAGGTATAGACAACTGGAGAAATCTAACCGAAGCCCTTTGTGTCAATAGGCGTGGGAGATATATATATATATATATATATATATATATATATATATATATATATATATATAATATATATATATATATATATATATATATATATATATATATATATATATAAAGTTGTGTCTATCATAATTCCTAAAGACAAAATCTTAATATAACGAAATACCGAAGGTTAAAATCCCGAAAGCTGGAAAATTTGCACTAGAGAAGAGTTCTAACCGCTCATGGAAGAAATGAATGTTCCGATGTTTTCATTTAATTTGTTAATTGTTGAATGTTTTAAATATTTTCGAAATGGTAATTGGAAGTGCTCTAGTTTGTTGTTTCCCATTTTTTTTCATCCTCGTGTTTAACTTTTGAATTTTTTTTTTTTAGTTAGTTGGTCCTCAGTACAATGGAAGAGGTCTGTGAAATTGATCCCTCGCAAAAAGACTGTAATAAGTTGAATGTACAAGGCTACCTAATGGTGGAAGACAATTGTTTAGGAGATACTATTGGTGCTGTGAAAGAACAAAATCTCTTAACGCAAAGGCTGTGGACAACATATTCTTGAAAATTTTAAAGACCACAACCATCCACCAAATACACGTGCAGCGCACATCTCCAAGATCTAGAAGTAAAAAACCTAGG